>NW_027507718.1:284751387-284920063 GCF_037356315.1 Lithobates pipiens | reverse complement strand
TGTCCCTAGAGACATCCTGGCCAGGGTACATTTTTTTCATGTCAAGGAGGAGATCATGAGAGCAGCAAGGGCCCTGCGCTCGCTTCCAGACCCCTTCCATGGAGTGTCTCTATTCAATGACATTTCGGCGACTACTTCCCAAGCCCGCAGGGCCTTCTCCTCAGTCACCTCTGTTCTCAATGAACAAAAAATTCCCTACAAATGGGGATACCCTGTGAAGCTTATTGTCTCTCACCGCAATCAACAAGTTGCTATGTTATCGCCTAAGGAGGGCCTCAAGCAGCTTCTCAACTGGGGCCTGATAACTCAGGCACCTCCCCACACTTCACCTGTACGGCCATCCTCAAAGATAGCTAATCTGAGGGAGTCCCACGTTCCGGCCTAACTGCAAATGCTTGCTTGTAACATGCAGCATTCTGTTATGTGTTTATGTTCTTACTCTTTTAGATGGTTTTTTCCTCACAATAAGTTTTACAGTTTTTGTCATGGTGTGGAGGAGTGGAAGTAGATGTTTGTCCCTTCCACGCTCCACAATTGTTGATGTGCTAAGCACATTCTTGGTTTCTATTTTTTTGGCATATTTTGCAGTTCTACCTGATTCTCTTACATAAGATACGCCATTGTATTACTGCTTTGCTTTCATAGCTTTAACTTTGCTGGCGCAGATCGGGCCCGTTTTGCCCGCTCTGATTCAGCTCACTGCCTATTTGTTACTGTATATTACACTAAGCTGTGCAACGTTTATTTCCCCCCCCCCCTCTCTACTCGCCCCTCCCCCGCCTATTTCCTTTCTCCCTTCTATTACCTTTGGCTTCCCATTTTCTCCTTGTTTCTCGAGACAGTCCCCCTCTGATATTGTGCAGACCATCGCTATATAACCTTGCCTCACCTCTGCAATGTCGCTCACGATTGTATCTCTTAATGCTAAGGGCCTCAATAGCCCCTTTAAAAGGTCTCTCCTATGGCGTGAAGCCCTAAATCAGAAAGTGGATATCCTATGCGTACAGGAGACCCACTTCTCAGAGACTAATTCCCCCAAGTGCACTCACAGATTATTCCCCCATTATTTCCATGCCCGCGCTGAAACTAAAACAAGGGGGGTGATGATTGCAATTCGCTCTTCGGTGGCCTTTGTCCTGAAGCACGTAGAAGTGGATCCTGGTGGCAGATTTATCATTCTGTCGGCTACATTCAACGACCAACCAATGGTTGTTGTTAACGTATACGCACCTAATACTCACCAGAAAGCTTTCCTTAAAACACTGCTCCTCAAGCTTCAACCTTACCCAAAAGATGAAATTGTACTCTGTGGAGATTTCAATGAAATCTTAGATCACCACATGGACTCCTCCAATCCAAAACGTAAATCCTCCATGGCGCTGTCCACCTTTGTTTCCCAAGAAGATCTTTATGACCCTTGGCGATGTCTGCATGGTACGGAGAGGGACTACTCCTTCTATTCCCACACGCAGAGATCTTATTCTCGGATTGATCTGTTCCTGGTCTCTAAGATCCTGCTGCAAAAAATTGACAAAGCAACTATTGGTCTTATCACATGGTCGGACCATGCGCCAGTCTCTATTTCCATTTCCCTGTCGCCTCCTGCCTCTAGACACACGATTTGGCGTCTGAACGCAGCATTACTAAATGTAAAAGAGATCAAGGAGCAGATTGGGTCCGAAATAACCTCTTACTTTACCTCTAATGAAGGCTCTGTTTCCAATCCAGCCACTCTTTGGAACGCGCACAAAGCGGTCATTCGGGGTATTTTCCTTAAGTTGGGAGCCCAGGAAAAGAAAAAAAGATCACTTGCGATCAATGCCCTACTGCAACGCATCCAGACTCTTGAAAAATTAAACAAACAACATCCTACCACGGTTAATGCAGGTACACTTAGCTCTCTGCGGAATGAACTATGTTCGCTCCTTCAAAGAAGTCACGACTTCTATCTCAGACGGCTTCGCTTAACCTGGTACTCTCAAGGCAACAGAGCGGGGAAACATTTAGCACAACAGTACAAGAAAAAAGCAGCTCAAACTAAAATCCCATTCCTACTGAATCAGCAGGGCCAAAAACTGTCCAATCCCAAAGACATTGCGAATGAATTCGGAACCTTTTACTCCAAACTGTACAACCTCTCTCAATCTACTTCTACTCCGCAGCCCTCAGCACAATTGATCCAGACATTCCTTGCCCCCTTACAACTTCCCACGATAACCCCCTCCCAACTTGACGATCTGGCCAAACCATTTTCTCAACTGGAAATTCTTAAAGCGATCAACGAGCTTCCTTTGCATAAAGCCCCTGGTCCAGATGGTTTCATTAATGAATACTACAAAACTTATAGGGATCAGATCTCATCCCACCTCTGTAATGCCTTCAATGGCTTCCTATCCACCGGACAGATCCCATCGGAATCACTAGAAGCAACTATAACTACCATCCACAAGCCCGGTAAACCCTCCCATGATCCAGCAAATTATCGCCCCATCTCACTCCTGAACACGGACACGAAACTATATGCCAAATTATTAGCCTCCCGTCTAGCATCATTTATCCCCAACCTGATTCACCCTGATCAGGTGGGCTTTATTCCCCTACGACAAGCTTCCGATGGCACCCGCAGGTTCATAGACATGATACATTGGGCGGAGCACCGTCGAGTGCCTTCTCTGCTGATCTCTCTTGATGCAGAGAAGGCATTCGATCGGGTTAGCTGGCTCTATCTAGACCTTGTCCTACAAAAATTCGGCATTCATGGATCCTTCAAGCAAGCCATTTTAGGCCTATACTCCTCCCCAAGTGCAAGAGTTTTAACATCGGGACTATTGTCTTCCCCATTCCCCATCACAAATGGGACTCGTCAGGGCTGCCCCCTCTCCCCACTCATTTTCGCGATGGTCATTGAACCACTAGCACAAGCTATCAGAACACACCCGAGCATAGCCGGTCTTCAGATAGGTTCCACTGCACACAAAATTGGGCTATACGCCGACGACATTATCATTTGGCTCACTGATCCCCTATGCTCTCTGCCCCCGCTCTGCGATCTTTTACAACAATTCAGTCTTATTTCCCTTTATAAACTAAACCACTCTAAATCTGCCATGCTAGGGATATCTCTATCCCCGCAGCTCAAACTCAATATCTCCTCGATATCCCCGTTTTCCTGGGCTACCAACTCCTCTCTGACTTACTTGGGTATTCAGCTGACCTCCTCTACCTCTCTACTATTGCGTACTAACCTAGCTGGGCTCACCCAGAAGCTACAAAACCTTTCTACTTCGCTCCTACAGGTACAGACCTCATGGATAGGTAGAATAGCTCTTACTAAAATGTTCCTATTACCACATATTCTTTATATGTTCCGAACTTTGCCGATACCGATGCTTCAATCCGACATAGCTAGTTTACAACGACTGATTAACAAATTCATATGGTCGGGTCACAAACCACGGGTTAAAGCCTCCTCGCTCTACACACCGACAAAGACTGCTGGCATGGGAGTGCCTAACCTTAAACTGTACTATAAAGCAACATTGCTCGATCAATCCAGGAGGCTCTGGAATATGTCTTCACTACTACCTTGGACTCTCATTGAAGCAACGGATCTTATACAAGAGCCTTCACATCTTCTAGCTGCTGTTTGGTTGGGCTACCACCCCGATAAATCCTCTCTACCCACTGTGAACGCAACTCTGACCAATTGGAAATCCCTGCTACAAACCGCAGGAGGAATCCACCACCATGCTCTTCTCCAGCTACCCTTCGCAGCGATCTCCTTCCTCTCTCCGGATTTACCTTTACAAAGATGGATACAGCATGGTATTCGGACTATAGGAGACCTGTTTCAGGCCTCCCAGCTCCTCTCCTTTCAACAACTAATAAGCAGATTCTCTCTCCCTCACAAAGACTTCTACATTTACCTGAGAGTACGCCACATTCTCACCTCCATACCAACGTCCAGTTGCATCTCAACCAAGTCCATCATACAGCTTCTTTCCTCGCCCTCCAACAAAATCCGAGGCATCTCCTGCTTTTATACCCTCCTGACCCAGCAGTCTCAACCCGCCAACCCTCCGGCTATCTCCCATTGGGAGACCAAATTAAACTTTCATCTTCCATTAGCAGATTGGTATCGAGCAATTCACCTAATAACCAAATATTCAAGGAATATATCCCACCGAGAAACTGTCCTTAAGATCCTCTACAATTGGTATCATACACCTGTAAAACTCGCTCGCATTTTCCCTACCCACTCCAGCAAATGTTGGAGAAATTGTAATACAGACGGACATTTACTTCATATTTGGTGGGGATGTCCCTTCATCAAAGTGTTTTGGACGGATGTCACCAACTTTATTACTGGTTTAACTGGTTTGTCGCGTGTCATCACCCCGCAGATGGCCTTATTTGGTCTTGACATCTTGACCTGGCCTCCATCCTTCCAACCTATTGTTACACAAATTCTTATAGCAGCTCGGCTAGCTGTAGCCCGCCAATGGAAGCAACCCGTTGTTCCCACTATCAGCAATGTCATTATTATCTTAAATGAACACCTGCTGATGGAACACCTGTTTGCAAAATCGCAAATGTCCCTGAGTAAATTTCATACCTACTGGAAGCCCTGGCTCTCTGATCCTAGAGCTAAATCCTGTACCTGATTTAATTGTACTCTCCCTCACCGGTGCTAACTTTCATTCTGCAGTATCCTTACCGAATTGCACCCTTCTAGAATAACCTGAAACCACTGTGATGTGATTGACACGCTGATAGACAACAATGTTTACTAACCTTATTCTAACCATACTTCTTTGCTGCCACTCACCTTTCCTGCTTCCTTCTACCTCTCCTCGCTTCTTCCTCCCCCCTCTTCCCCTCTTCAGCTCCCTTTGCACAGAGGGAACTGGATTGGGGACCTGGTATGTACCTTTAACTATAAGCACCTCTATAAATATTGTGCCCCTTGGCACTTCGGTATATTGCTGTTGTAGCTTATCTGAGATATGTCTCTAATCCCTTGTGTATGTATTCCTCTAATTAATTATTTTGTTTTCTTTCATGCCCTACTCTGTACTTCATTTCTTATTTTCAATAAAGCTTTTTGAAAACTAAAAAAAAAAAAAAAAAAAAAAAAAAAAAGAGGAAGTAAACCCTGATGAGTTTACTTCCTCTTTTTTTTCCCTGCAAAGGTAAAGCATAATGGACTACTATGCATCGCATAGTAGCCCATTATGTGTCACTTACCTGACACAGGAGCCAGCGAAGTCGCCGCTGTCCCCTGTAGTCCGCCGCATCCATCTTGCTTGTGGCGTCTCGCAGCTCCGCCGAATGACAGCGGCGAAGCTGCGATGACGTCACTCCCGCGCATGCGCACGGGAGTGGAGTCTCGCAGCTCCGCCGCTGTCATTCGGCAAAGCCGCGATGACGTCACTCCCGCGCATGCGCACGGGAGTCGACAAATGCGGCAGCTCCATTCTTGGAACTGCCGCGTTGCGCCGTAGACAGCGGTGCCCGTTTTCGGGCAAATATCTCCTAAACCATATAGGTTTAGGAGATATTTCTTGGACCTACAGGTAAGCCTTAATCTAGGCTTACCTGTAGGTCAAAGTGGTTTGTAAGGGTTTACTTCCTCTTTAAACAGAAGTCTTTCAATTGCATGGCATACCTTTTTAGGCCCTTTCACACAGGACAGGCTCTGCTAGGCCACTTGCTCAGTAGGGAATCTGTCCACTGAGCAGGTGGATGGCTTGTCTGTGTATGTAGAGCGGACACAGACACAGCCCACACTCCTCTATGGGTGATTGGATGTAAACAGATGGCCTGTCCATTTACACCCAACTGCCATCCAATCCACTAGATGGAAGCGGAACAGATGCCTATCCATCTGTTTTTATCAGATTGGATGCCAGTGGATGTAAACGGACACATGTCCGTTTACATCCGCAACTCCATAGAGGAAAAAGGGAGGGTCCCATCAGGTCCACCTGAAAAATAGATGGGCTGACCCCAACAAAATGTTAAATGTGAAAATTAGAGGTGTTCTGTGACATTAGCAACCATGTAAGGTCAGCAGGATTGCTGCTGTTTTTAAAATGTAACATCTAAACAGTCCGTCGGATTTACAAATACTGAACACAGTCCTATGCAACAATGCACCTATGTTCTGATCAATCTAAAAAAGTGTGTGTGTGTGTGTGTGTGTGTGTGTGTGCACAGGAGGCCTAAAGGGAAATATAAAAAAATTAAAAAAAAAAGAATACCCCATAACGTTGTACATTTGCTGGAATAAGTTGGAGTACAGCAAAGTCTTTATGCAACTTGCTGGAGTGGGCATTTTTCCCAAAGCCTGGGAAACCCTCCTGATCTTGCAGTGTAAAGATATTCACATTTCAGATGATGACTTCATATTTGCTCTGCATGCAAGCTGCATTACACTACCATGCCATCTGCCAGAGCAATGCAGGAAGGCTCACATGCCAATTATCATACTGTGAGTGCTGTTAATAATATGTATGCTCTATGTGGGATTTCAGCAATTGTAGCTTAGCTGGGTATAAATGACTTTTTATATTTGACTATATAATAATAAATTGTATACTCTTGAATAGGCATTCTTAACACAGGAACCTTCACATAATGTGTAATGTATAATCTAGTGAGCCTGCTACTTAGGAAAGACAATATTAGGGCTGCAACTAACGATTATTTTCATAATCTATTCGTTGGCCGATTATTGTTTCGATTAATCGGTTAATAACCTTAAAAAAAAATATATATAAAGTTGGTCAAATTGATATTCATTTTTAACCACAATGACGGGGAAATTTAGAAATAATAGAAAACTTCTTAGTCGAAGGACTTTTCAGACAGTTTGTGGTTTTCGTTCAGATATTCATTTTAAAAACAAGTGAAAATTTCAAACAAAATTCTTTCATTCAGAGAATGTACAAAGATTTTTTGTCTGAATATTCTCATCCGAAAATTGGCCAGCATAAGGCTCGGTACACACCTATACAGTTTGCTTTTGATCTGTTTCTGCAGTGCCTTTTGCTGTGCATTTTGATTTCTGCGCACGTGATTTTAGTGCAATTTGCATTTTCTTTGGGCAGATTTGAAAAACACAAATTGCTGCAAAAACGCATTACATGCTTTTCTGCAGCTTCTCCATTGAAGTATATTGAACCAATAAAGCACCATTTTGCGTTAAAAGACCCTGACCCTTTCAGATGTGAATGTGTCGCATAGGAAACCATGTAAATGACCTGTAGTGCATTTCTGCAAAAAGCACCAAAAAACACACAAATATGAACCAGGTCTAAGACGTTTAGTAACATAATGGGGTTAAAAAAACTAAAATTAGCCCTTAATAGCAGAAAAAGCAGATAGTCACTACTGTAAGGGCCGGTTCACACAGCGATGCGCGGCGAGGCGTCTCCGACTTGCCTCGCCGCGACCTGCACGGACCTCAGCGGCGACTTGCAGAGGACTTCTGCATAGAAGTCAATGCAAGTCGCCCCCGAAGTCGCCCCGAAGTAGTACAGGAACCTTTTTTTCTGAGTCGGAGCGACTCGAGTCGCTCCTCTCAGAACGGTTCCATAGCACTGAATGGGGGCGACTTGCGGGAGCGAGGCGAGGCGAGCCGTGTCGCCTCGCCTCGCGTCGCAGTGTGAACCGGCCCTAAGGGGTTCATTTTTTTTTAATGTAGAACAGTGAAAGTAATATTTACAGTAGCGATTATTTGCTCTTTGTACTATAAAGGGCTCATTTTAGTTTTTTTTTTTTTTTTTAACCCCATTATGTTACTGGCCGATTAATCGATTATGAAAATAGTAATCGATTAATTTCATAATCGATTAGTTGTTTCAGCCCTAAATGATATAATTTTTTTTTTCTGAGGTGGGTTAAAATAAAATATTGCATTTAAATGGACCATTTTTTGCCAGTGTCGGCTAAATAAAAGCTTCATCCCCCCCCCCCAGCAGCATATACTCACCTTTCCTTTGCATATACACCCATACCTGTTCTACAAGTGAGTATGTGACCCACTCCTTCTCCCAGGTGAAAGATCTGGGTGCTTGCTGATTTGGCCCAGTACTGTCACATGGAACTTTCGAAAAAGCCCTGTGTACAAGCTCCAGAATAACTTGTCTGAGCTTACAGAGCTTTTTATTCCCCATTTTACCCACCCTTCCCCTCCCCATGCATATCTCGCTCCTCCTGGTCCGAAGCTAGGTGCCCCTCTTCTTCTCTGCAATACTGTATTCCTGTAACCTTATAGTATCCATGATTACATTGTAAATGTTAATATAAACTATAATATTTAAACAAAATGTGCCTGCAAATTAATTCTGAATGATCTCAGAAGCTGATGCCAAACTGAGTCCATTGACACAAGCTTAAAGTGATCCTAAAGGTTCTAATTAAAAATAAATAAAAATAAACAAACATGTTATACTTGCCTGTTCCTCTTCTTTTTGGGTACAGCACTGGTGGTCCTGGCTGCTGCCGAGTGCCCCAATAGCGAGCCTCCTGCTATGGGGGCACTCAAGCAGGCTCATTCTTGACATTGCCCATGCACACACAGAACGTGGCATCTCCCGCTCTCTCTCCTCATTGGCTAACTGACTGTGATTGACAGCAGCAGGAGTCAATGGCTCCCACTGATGTGAGTTCAAATGAGGGGATAGAGGGACTCTGGAAAGCCCCTTCTCTCATGCACTTTGCTGGATCAAGATGAGGCTCAGGTAAGTATAAGAAGTGGGGGGGGGGGGGTCTGAACCCAGTTTTTTTTTTTTTACCCTAATGCATAGAATGCATTCAGGTAAAAACCTCCTGCCTTATAGAACCACTGTAAAAACCTGTCAACACAAAACCTAAATGATTTCACGGAACGTCACATATATAATTGTTGTAGAGCAAAACTGGGCGGTATCACAGCCCTCCACATTGCTTGTTATGCCAGTTATGGTAGTGTGTGGCTTACACATGTAGGGGGCCTTTCACATGGGCTTTCCAATTAGGTCCGCCTGTTAGTTTTTCATGCAGACTTGACCAGAAGCTCCTTGCAGCCCTATGAACATTCAGATGCAAATGGTCATCCTGTCAGTTTACATCTGCCAAATGCCAAGTCCGGAAAAATTATTTGTTTTTGTGGACCTAAATGTAACAGACTGAAGGTAGCTAATGTAAAGAGACAGTTGAGTTCATTTACACCTAGCAATCCCTAGAGCTGTCACAGATCTACCTGTGTCTGCCGGGCACCAATGGGATGGGCACAGATGTAAGAAAACAAACCAACTGATATCCGTCCTGTTCAGCTCCAATTCAGGAGGAGATCTGCCCATGGATCCCCTGCTGATCAGAGCGGACTTCACTCTTTGTGAAAGAAGCCTTATTGTAAAGATCTTATGGATGGTTATGAAGACCTCTATAGAGGTCCATATAGTTGTGTGCAATTTTTAAAGTTGGGTTTTAAATGTATTTTTCCTTTTTCTTAGTCTGGGAAATTTAGTTTTGGTTTGTGTACTTATAAACCGTAGAGAACTAATTTGAATGCAAGGTTTATTTATTTTTTTATGCTACATAATTTTCCATTTAGAGCGTGCTATACTTGAGATATTTTCAGTTTTTTTATGAAGATAGCTGAATATTTTAACATGTCTTCTACCTGTCCTTGCAGGCACCAACAGATCAGAACAACCGTCCAACACAGATCAGGAAAGATGACTATGAAAAAATGGGGACTCTGTTTGGTGAAATCAATAAAATTCTTCTGGAAACTGGCTTTTCTCGGATGTATTTTGGTGAAAGGACTGTGGAACCCGTTCTCTTAATATTTTTTGGAGTAATGCTTTGGTTCCTTGGCATACAAGCTCTAGGACTGGTGTCTCTTCTATGCATTGTTATTATACATATACAGTAGAGTGACACATGGCTTTGTGTCAATGGCTGATTTTATGTGACATTATATTTAAAATGTACTTTTATCTCAAAGATTATGGCACAAGCAATATTTTCAATTTTAAAAAGTTGTCCGTTACCTATTGTTGCATAGTTTTCATTGCACTATTTAAAAAAGAAATAAATATGAAGGTTTGGATTTTATATTTTGGGATCTTGAATTGCAGGTATTGTTACCAATTCACATATACATCAATCATATGTTTACTTGAGTAAGGTTTCTGTTCTGCATAAAAGGAGCAATTGGACTTTCCCTGTGCTGGATGATATGAATAAATGTATTCTGGACTTCTGAAATGAATGCAGTCACCACCATATCCGAGGACCAATAAGCTGCAAATAACCTTAAAGTGTTACTAAACCCAGGGCCTGTATTCACTAACTATATCTGGTCTTCCATAGTATGCAGAACATAGAAATGCAACTATTTTAGTAAATCTAAACTGCTAAATACTTTTTCTCATCAGTATATAGCAGTCTTATGACTTTTATCAGCTGAGCACTGTAGGCGTTTTCATGTTTTCAGACTGTCCTATGATGCTGCATGACACCTGACCCTCTGTCTAGACTGTGCTGATTGGCCCTGTGTGCTGATCACAACTATCTAGCAATACACACTAAGCTGGGATGTGCAGTGCCTCCAAGGCTCTGTACTATCAGCAGATGGCTTGTGGACAGTAAAAGAAAGGTAGGATCAGAGAAGACCAGATCAAACAGCCTTTTTATACAATGCAGAGCTTTACTGAATATACAGACTGATTTTACTGTTGTGGGTTTAGTAACACTTTAAAGTATAACTAAAAGGCAAAACTTTTTTTATTTTTATTTTTTTTGGACAGAGTTGAGATAGATTAGAACACCGTCAGGTTTTTATTGCTGTCTGCTTAAGGAGAGTCTTCCTCTCAATTTGTTGTATTTACCATTATCCTTGAAAGTAAAAGGAAATCTCACATTTTGGGTTGTCCCCAGAAAATTTAATAGAACGGAGATCTTCCAATGGGGGCATTAGTTCAAGGAATTTCCTAAAAGTGGTTGTAAAGGCACAAGGTTTTTTTACCTTCACGCGTGAAGGTAAAAACCCTGTGTGCAGCAGCTAGGTGCTGATCAGCTACAGGCCCTTGAATCAGCAGTGACAATCCTGATAGCCGCCCCACCTGCTGGAACATTTTGTCATCTCACTGTGCCTACATGAGAGTGACCATACTGTTCTGAATTTAGGAATAGTGCAGCATAATGGCCACCCCAGCACTGGAAGATGCATTTGGTGGACTTCACTGCCAGGATCAATGGGTATTTGTGGCACGTTCGTGTGGTGTTTTTTTTTTTTTTTTTTTTTTTTTTTACTTTAGTGCTGAACTTTTTTTTTTTTTTTTTTTTTGATAATGCAGAGAACAGTAGTTGGATGACAACATTTCTTCTTGCATATAATAGAAGCTTGTACTAAGGTCATTTAGAATCTGACCAGATTCATTTTGGCCTTAAAGCGGTTGTAGAGCCCAGTCATGAAATCTGAGCAAAGCGCATACTGTATATCTGTAGTGTTATCTCTCTCCAAAGTTCTAAGTGTCGTTTCTCTCTGATGCTTTGTTCCTCTGTTATCAGCATGAATCACTTCTGACAAGTTTTCCTGACACCTGAGATAAAATTTGTGTCGGAGAGGGAGATGAGCACGGAGCTTGTCTATTCACAACACAATTCTGCTGTGTGAAGTGGGGGTGTGTTTCTTTCCTCCAATCAGCTATCACACACTGTTACTGCAGTTTCTCTGCCCCCTCTGCTCCTGACAAGATGGAGAAAGATTTTACCAATTTTCTGCCCTTTTTGAAGGGGTGTAGAGAGAAGACTGCAGACAGAACAAATCCTCCTACATTGGGTTTAACTTGTTTATCTGTGTATCATCTGAGACTGTTCAATTCTCTGGTTATATGTGAGGGTTTACAGTCAGTGTAATCTGACCCTTGACAAGACACCCGCTGTAATTAGATTATGCCTTAAACGATCTAGTTTGTTTGCTGAATTGTGTTCTGGAATGGGAGGTAATCTGCCAAATGCAATTTTGTATTATTGGATTGAAAATGTAACACAAAAGAACCTTCCTGTACAGCACACAGTGTTCTTGTTTGGAAGTTCTTCTGTATGGCCTTATAACATTGCATTTCCTGCACAGCCTTAACTAAACACTTGACATGCCTGTGCAGTCCCGAGCCTCTGCGGACAAGATCCATTGTATTTATGCATAGGAGACATGTCCCCTTTTTCTAGCCGCTTTAGTTTAGTCTGCTGCCATTAGTTCCCCTCTTAATTCTCAAAATGCTACTCGACTGATACTTTTCATTACCACCTCAACAAAAGCACGCAGCAAGTAAAGACAGAGTAAAGGCACGGCTTTTGATGTGCATATTTATTCCAGGTCAGTGACTCTGAAAATATTGACATCATTGAATTAGAAAAACAGCCAGACAACTCGCATTTTCAGAAAGCTAGATCAGCAGTGACAACCTACCAGAGGTGGACTGACAACTCATGGGGCCTCTGGGCAATAGGAGAAGATTATGGGGCCCCCCAGGCAATAGATTATGGGGACACACACACACACACACACACACACACTACACACTGAAAAGGTACTGGAGAGGCAGGGCAGCTATAATCTTGGGAGATTTTTACATACCCTGATGGCCCCTCTTAGTGGTATGGGGCCCTCGGGCAGTGCCCGAGTCCCCGAATGGTCAGTCCGCCCCTGCAACCTACACAGCTTTACTGGAGGGGGTTTCTTTAAAGCACAATTCCATCTACAATTAAAACGTAAATTAAAGCTTAATTAAAAAGCAGCTTTTGCTACAATATTTGCCTCTTTTTCGACTAAAACAATGCTCTACTACTGGATTGAGTGAAGGGCAGTGTAATTACTCTTTGAGCCCAAGGAATCCGCTACTTTCAAGGGTGAAGCATCATGCTGACCTGAACTCACAGGAGACTGCTGCAGGGAACAGCTCTTACATACTGACATTAATGCCATTCTCTGCAGCATTCAGGATCACTCACCGCCAGAGCAACGAACAAGAGGACCCTGTGCATCAGCGCATCATGTGACCTAACAGAAGACAATGGAAGAAGGTTTAGAATACTAAAGTTGACACTTCTCTTTTGAAAGATAAGGCTTTAAAAATGGGGCAACTGTCTACAAGAGGTGGTTATCATGCTACTAGCCATTTTTGTGTTAATCAATCTAAACTAAAGATGGAAAATTCAGATAAAGGAAAAAGTTTGCTAAAAGCAAATGAATGCTGAAACTCATTTTGAACATCGGGTTTAGTCTGAAAAAGTATTTTGGATAGATATAATACAAGTTTTTGTTTTTTATTTTTTTAAACCTGATTTTATTTATTTATTTATTGTGGCTTTTTTTTTTGCCCTGTACACACGGCCGGACAATCCGGCTACAAAATCCATCGAGTTTTTTTATTTTTTCCCCGAAACTGGTGTTGCAGACACACGGTCGGACAAAGTTGTCGGAAAATTTAATCATTCAGAACGTGGTGACATTAGTTGCATACAACGAGACTACGTAGAGGCTGGTACCCAATAGCCTTGGTCTCGTAATTTGATCTGAGCATGCGTGGCACATTGTCCGTCAGAATTCTCTACAAACTATCGGAAAAAGTCAGATCGGATTTGTTTGTCATAAAATTTTAGATCCTGCACTCAAATTTTCAAAAAAGTCAGATTAGAGCCCACATTTTCCGACAATATAATCCGATCGGACCTTTTCCGTCGGAATTTCCGACCGTGTGTACAGGGCATAAAAGTGATGATATAGGTTGATTTTTGGAGGGTTCTAAAATATAAAAATAAAAAGCTGTAATACTTACCTGCTATGTGGAACTATATTGAACATGGAATGTAATGCCTCCCACCCCAAGGTGCCTGTTTAGCCAGCCAGGTGTTAATGAGGTATCTGTGCGCGTGTGTGTTCATCTATAGATGCAAACTGCATTAATACTTCCTGCTCTGTGCAGTGATATGGCATATGGAATACTTATCGGCTCCTCTTGCAGTCCCCACCAGCACTGCTTGCTCGTGCCTCCTTAGCAAGTCTGGTGCTAAAGTATAAGTTCACCTTTTGCAGAAAAATCTTTAAGGTGAACTTCAACAGAAGGCTCCTGCAAACATTTGTGACTGCCGGGTCTGGAAGACCCAATGGATCGCAGTAAACAGCTGCTGGTAACGGCTGTTTGCCATGTGATCGCTCCGTCAAATGACGCCGGTTCCTCCCTCCCCTCTCTGTATCGATTGGTACAGTGTGAGGGGAGAGATGGTAGCAGCGCTGTGGGCTGGATGTGTAGTGCCCACAGCGCTACTCTGTGCCAATACTCTCGCAACACTGTGCAATACTCTGCAATAAATTTTAACAGAAACAAATAATTTTTTTTTATTCTTTACCGAATTTTCTGCCTTTTTTTTATTTATAGCGCAAAAAATAAAAAAAAAACAGCGGTGATTAAATGCCACCAAAAGAAAGCTCTATTTGTGTGAAAAAAAAGACAAAAATTTCATATGGGTACAGTGTTGCATGACTGAGTAATTGTCATTCAAAGTGTGAGAGCACCGAAAGCTGAAAATTTGTCTGGTTAGGAAGGGGGTTTAAGTGCCCAGTGGTTAAATAGTTTGCTAGGGCCAAGCTGGCCCAAGCATTCTTTCCTTTACTTACAAATGTGCTTGCTGGGAGTGCTGTATAAAATGTATTTAGCATCAGCTACATACAGTAAAGAGTGCTGTATTCCAGCAGTGGTACAAGGACTTTCCAACCCATACCAGGAACAAAATTCAAGTCGAGCTGAGCGCTGCTTAGCCATTCATAGGTCCAAACAAACTATTTACAGTCATAGTAAACCCAGAGTTAGGCCCCATACACACTATTAGATTTTCTGCAGATTTTTGTCTTCAGCTTTACCAAAACCATATAGTGCAAGTGTCTGCCTGATTGCATACAAATTTAAACTCTTACGATTGTTGGCCAACCAAGCATCTGATTTTTGTCAAAAGGGTGTGTGCCAGGATCTTGTCTTGCATACTAACGGTACACAATTGTCATGCCACAAACAAGAAAGTAGTGACGTACTACAAGGAATTTCAGCTCTTGAGCGCCACCCTTTTCTAATTTCGTGTTTGGTGAGCATTGATGCCGAGCATGCGTGTTTGTACTTTTGACTTTTGTGTGACGGCTTTGTGTACTGACCATACGAAAATCTGACGTCAAGTTGTCCGCCAAAAATTTACTAGCCTGTCATCCAACATTTGTTGGCTGCAAATTGGACAACAATTAGCAAAAGGAGCGTACGGTAAGATTTTAGGACAACAGTCTGTCAGCAGACAATCACATGCCAACAATCGTACCATATGTACAAGGCTTTAGTCTTTGAGAATAGCATATGTTCTCAGTTCACATTCCCTTTTTCTCCTAGAAGACAATTCTTTAGCTCTAGTACATAAATCCTAAATGTTGTAATGTGTTGACCACAAGAAATGATTAACCATTATTAAACAATGTAACTCCAACATGTTCTGCCTTACTATGCATTATGGACAAGGGCCAAAATTACGGCATGTAAGAGATAATAGGAATGGGGGCTCAGATGACCTTAGGATTTCAAAATCTAAAATGCCTTCCAATACTTTTAGAGGTCAGTTCAAAAAGCTGTAATGCATAGATTTGCCACAATGATTGTTATAAGTAATGTATGGTGTGTGTGTATATATAATGATTGCTACGGGGAAAGAAGTATGCATTATTGTGTTGTGAATTAAAGTTGTAAAGGGTTTATTTAAAAAAAAAAAAAATCTTTAAACTTACCTGCTGCACGGAGTGGTCCGAACCTTCTCTTCTTGGGTTCCCCCTGGCCCCCCTCCTCTCTGTCCAGTGCTCCCACGGAAAGGCGCTTCCCATTGAGGCACTCATGCCTGCTTGCTCCCGAACCCTTCTACTGCATCCATGAACACAGACATTGGGATGTGGACCCGCCCCCTGCTCCCTCATCACTGGCTTTGATTGACAGCAGTGGGAGCCAATGGCTCCCTGTGCCCCAGTAAAGCCAGTGAGACAGAAGTGAGGGGAGAGAAGAGCTGCAGATGTGTACAGCACTGGGTTGAATGGCTCAGGTAAGTATAAGGAGTGGGAGTGGAGGGCCAAAATCAAAACGTTGCTGGATTTTTGGTGGGTATATTGGGATGCCTCCAGGTGTCATCCCGAGCCAGCGGTCAAATCTCTTCTAATAGCAACTGTGTGACATAAAAAAATGTAAACATACACCAATTCATTCTCTAGGGCCTTTGCTTTAAAAAAAAATATGTTTTGTAGGTTCTAACTAAATTTCTACCAAAAATACCAAATTTTTAAAGAAAAGTGGTAATCCTACCTAAAATACACTGACTGATCTAGTCCAGACTCTGACAACCGTTAAAACTAGACAAAGTAAATTTTGCAAAGGTGCACTCTGGGCATGGCATCTTGTCACTGAACATATCCTGAACAATGATTAAAAAATTAAAGTGTTATGTAGGAAGTATTTATGGGGTACTAAACTGCAGGGCAATTGATAAATTACAGAAAGTAGCTAGGGAGGACTGTGCAACTCACAGAAAGTGACAAGGGCACTGCATCTCTGGCAAGAACACTGGGTATTTTTCATATTTGCTAAAAATGTTCTTTGCTTTATAAAAAGAAAACTGATAAGAGGCATGGACGAGCTTAGCTATGAGGAAAGATTAGAGTAGTGATTCTTAAGGTGGGGGTTGAATGACAATTTGCCAGCAGTCACCGAATCCTGGGCTGTTCCCGGAGCCTGCATCCGCCCATTCAGTTCATGGCATGGGGCAGAGACTAGAGGTCAACTGACTGGTGAGGAATGTGAAGTGGGAGGGGCTGGAGAGCCTATCTCCTGATTTCTGCATAGGTGTCACCGCTTTAAGACACAGTGAAGCTGTAGACACAGTGTCTACCTGAGAGTTGTCATTAAAAGTCCCCACTTCAGTTCTCAGATCAGGAGTACTTAAGTTGGCTGATCAAAACTCCCCCAGCACTTCCATTGATCCCCCCCCCCCCCATCAGCAGCACTGTCACTCATCTGATTCCCTCCACACCCCCCCCCCCCCCCCACCAAGGAGTAAGAGATGGAATAAAAATAGAGCATACATGGAAGGGAGATGAAGTGGGGGGGGGGGGACAAAGAAAAGGGGAGAGAAAGAACAGGAAAGATGGCTAGAGAGAGGGATGGGGGGAAAAAAGACAATAAATTAGGATAGAGGGAGATAAAATGGAAAGAAAGGAGAACAAAGAGCGAGTGGTACATCCTAAAATGTACCAGAAGGGGTTTTAATACTGTACGAGTGGAAGGGACTCCGGGAGCGCTAAATGTCTGTGGGTTAGGGGAGCATATTACTTGTCTTGCCTTGGGTGCTGACAACCCACACTATAAAAATAATTTTACTGTTAGGGGTCCCCACAACTTGGGAAATTTTATCAAGGGGTCACGGCCCTAGAAAGGTTGAGAACCATTGAGGAACTGAATCTATTCCCTCTTGAGAAGAGGAGATTAAGGGGGGTAATGATCAACATTTACACATACATAAGTAGAGGTCAGCCGATATTTGCCGGTTTTTAATTAATCGGCATCGGCCGATTGTGTTGATAAAAAGGCCGATTAGAACTACAGCGCGACTTCAAATTACTTCTGTAATAGAAGTCAATGCAAGTTGCCTGAATCTTCAGTGAAGCGACTTCCCTCCTCTCTGGGCAGTCTGCCAAGAAAAGAGTAAAGAGATACAATGTTTACACTTGAATGAATGAACTCAACGCTGTGTAGTTCTCAGTTTAACCATTTAACCTCCTCGCGCCCGCCCTACAGCCGAATGACGGCCGTAGAGCAGGCGCTTTCGTCCGGGAGGCTGTTATTTACTTCCGCAATGCGCGCCGCCGCGGGCGCGCATCGGGGAAGTTCTGTGTTTGCCGTGTCCCCCGGAGACAGGTAAACACAGATCGCTGTAAACGGCCAATCACAGCGGCCGTTTACAGCACGATCGGCGTGTCCAATGGGAGATGATCTCATATGTAAACATATGAGATCATCTCTCAGCGCCGCTCTCCCTCCTCACACAGACAGCGTGTGAGGAGGGAGAGATGAACGGCTGCCGTGAGTGTAAAAAAAAAAAAAAGTGCCATCCTCCTCCAGTGCCATCCTGCCCCAGTGACATCCGCCCCAGTGACATCCGCCCCAGTGCTATCTGTCCCCAGTGCCACCTGTTGTCAGTGCCATTTGTCCCCAGTGCCATCTGTCATCAGTGCCACGTATCAGTGTCATTTGTCAGTGCCACGTATCAGTGCCATTTGTCAGTGCCACGTATCAGTGCCATTTGTCATCAGTGCCACCTGACAGTGTCATGTGCCATCTGTTGTCAGTGTCACGTGTCATCAATGCCACTTATCAGTGCCATCTGTCATCAGTGTCATGCGTCATCGGTGCCACGTATTACTGCCATCTGTCATCGGTGGCACATATTAGTGCCATGTATTAGTGCCACGTGTCTTCAGTGCCACGTATTAGTGCCACGTGTCATCAGTGCCACGTATAAGTGTCATCATTGCCACGTATCAGTGCCATCTGTCATCAGTGTCACGTGTCATTGTCCTGGTGCTCCAGGGCCTTCAAAAGTGTAATAGGTAGTCAACAAGTTAGATGTGTAATCTATGCTCCTAGAACACGTGATGGCGCTCCCTGCATGTTGGGTCTCTCTAAGTGGCCAGGCTGTGAAGAAGCCCCACACATGTGGTATTGTAATACTCAGGAGGAGTAGCAGAGTTTTTTTGGGGGTGTCATTTGTGGTATACACATGCCATGTGAGAGAAATAACCTATTACAATGACAATTTTGTGGAAAAAAAAGAAAAAATCTTAATTTTGCAAAGAATTGTGGGAAAAAAATGACAACATCAAAAAGCTCACTATGCCTCTTACTAAATACCTTGGAATGTCTACTTTCCAAAAAGGGGTCATTTGGGGGGTATTTGTACTTTCCTGACTTGTTCGGGTCACAAGAAATGAGATCGGCCACCAGTACATCAGATGTGATCAATTTTGTGCGATTCGCACCACAGCTTGTAGACTCTCTACCTTTCACAAAGACCAAATAATATCCACTAATTTGGGTTATTTTTACCAAAGATATGTAGCAGTATTAATTGTGGCCAAAATGTATGAAGAAAAATTAATAATTTGCATAATTCTGTCACAGAAACAAAGAAATGTGCGTTTTTTTTCAAAATTTTCGGTCTTTTTTCATTTATAGCGCAAAAAATAAAAACCCCAGAGGTGATCAAATACCACCAAAAGAAAGCTCTATTTGTGGGGAAAAAAAGAACAAAAAATTCATTTGGGTACAGTGTTGCATGACTGAGTAATTGTCATCAAAACTGTGAGAGCACCGAAAGCTGAAAATTGGTCTGGGCAGGAAGGGTGTTTGAGTGCCCAGTAAGCAGGTGGTTAAAGACTAAATCTTTTCTGACACTTGTTGCTTACAAGTAAAAATCCTGTATTTTCTGCTAGAAAATCACTTAGAACCCCCAAAAATTATATATATTTTTTAGCAGAGATCCTAGGGAATAAAATAGCGTTTGTTGCAATATTTTATGTCACACAGCATTTGCGCAGAGGTCTTTCAAATGCAATTTTGTTGGAACAAAAATACACTAATGATTTTAAAAAAACAGTAAAGTTAGCCCATTTGTTTTCATCCAAAAGTTTTGACTACCTGTTTTTATTTAATATTTAATGTATAGGTTTTTTTTTTTTTTTTATCTGAATCATACATACAAGTAAACTGATTGGAGGTTTGTTTTGTTTAATAAATGTTTAAATGTAAGAAATTTTCTGTATCGCTTATGAAGGCTGCTTTCACACTGGAGCGGGCAGGCGTTGATGGTAAAACGTGAAACAAAAAGTGTAGCGCTAAAAGAATGAGAGTACACGATCTAGATACAATTTGTACGCAAATGTAAACAACCTGTGTTGAATCACAAAGGAGAATCACACTTGTTCTGAAATCAGTGTGAACAAAACTATATATAATGTATAATCCCCAGGGGAGTATACATGCAACTTATATGTGAAAAATGTGATATCAATAAAGTGACGTGGCATGAATCCAAAAGAATTTGGACAATTAATCGTGTATGAGTCTGTACAAGAGTGATCATTTAATATTTAGGCAAGGTCAACCAATTTTCTCATGGAGACCCAGGATTAAGACTGCAAGAAAACCAACGACAGAGATCTGCTTGTCTGTGGTGATATCTGTAGACACAACACTCAATAGAAATAGGTTGGATACCCTTACCGGAAATGTTGGACCCACCTGTCGTATGACAGTGGGTCTAGAATGCGTGTAGTCCCAAAGGGATTGTGCTCCAGCTCTTAATGGAATGGGTCCCAGCATACAATCCTCCCATAGACGTCCTCAATCTCAGGTAAAGGTAAACGATCCAGGTGGTCACCGGCCGATGTTTTCCACAGTCCAAGATGGTGATATATATTCAAAACCAGATGTATCAAAACTTTAGTTTTGGATAAGAGCTCAAAAGGATAGCATGTAAACCGAAAAAACAAAAAGAAGGGGGGGCTCCGGATAGTTTAGGTCAAAATAAACCAGTTGGTTTTATTAAAATATACGCATTTGACAGAAATAAAAATAATCACAAAAGAATAGAATCGATTAAAAAAAAGCAATGTGGGGTGCAAGTAATGCTGCTAGTTTTAGCGGCACTTTACCATAATTTTAGCGGTGCTATTCGGCTGCTAGGGGGCTCTAGCGGACGAGAAAGAGGTTAAATGCGCCCGTTACAGGCGCTATTTTTAGCCCAAAAGCGCCTGAAAAACGCCCCAGTGGGAAAGGTGTCTGTTAGATTTTATGAGATGAAGGGGAAAAAAAAAATCAAAAAATAAATAAAATCGGCCTAACATATCGGCACAAAAAAAAATCGTTATCATATATCGGCCATCATGATTTCTAAATATCGGCATCGGCCAGAGAAAAACCCATATCGGTCGACCTCTATACATAAGTGGTCCATATGGTGAACTTGGTGTTGAGTTATTCACTTTAAGGTAATCACAGAGCACAAGGGGGGACACTTTACATCTAGAGGAAAAAAGATTGCGTCTCCAAATACGGAAAGTTTCCATCACAGTAAGCGCTGTGAAAATGTAGAATAGACTCCCACCAGTGGTGGTTCTGGTAAGCTCAGTAGATTACTTTAAAAAAAGGCTTGGATTATTTCCTAACTGTATATAATATAACTGGATTGTAACATAGATAGGTAAAGTTGATCAAGGGGAATCAGTTTGCCTTTCGGGGGATCAAGAAGGAATTTTTTCCCCTGCTGTAGCAAATAGGATCATGCTTTGCTGGGGTTTTCGCCTTCCTCTGGATCAACTGTGGGTGAAGGATTGTGTATATGGTACTGTATTTTTTTATTTTTTTGGGTTGAACTAGATGGACTTTTTCAACCTAACTATGTAACACAAACACAATGTCTAAGCTGCAATATATTACATTTTGCTTGTGGGGTTTGGTTCTCTTTTTAAGCTGATTCAGTAGACTTTCTAGCCATCCCATGATTTCTGATGTTATACCCATCTATAGATTTATCAAAGCATTTAGAAAGATCTGCTATCAGACATAATATGTACATGGATGTGACCACAGTGAATTATTAAATGAATCCCAACCAGACAAAACCTTATGAAAGGGATACCTGTAAAGAAGGATTCAGGACACTTTTTTGTGCTTATTTTTTTTAAATGAGCACCAAGGTCTACAAAAAGAATTAGATTTAACTGTAAAGCAGAGATACGTTTAATCAGGTCATCGTTATCATTCTGTTGATACCCAACAGCTACCATCCATTCTGTGAGTTTCTAGACATAAAGCTAAATTAAGTAAAATATAATTCACATGTTATTTGCTAGTTTTAACCTTCATTTTTATTTTATTTTTTGCAGTTCAAGGTTTTGGTGCAGATAAGCTAAATTTACCGCACGCACATTCTTTTTGCTCTTATTACTTTTTTTAGTATGCTAATTGTAAACATCAATTTGCAAACATCACACAGGTTAGTACCCTGTAGAGCATGCTGGGCAAAGCAACATTTCTTTTTTTACAGGAGACTGTCGGCAATCTTGCCTTCCAATCGATCCCCCACTGCCCTGATCAGCTGCTGCTGCCCTGAGATACTTTGGGGTTTTTTGGTTATAGGCATTCCAGCTGATGACCTCCTCCCCTGCCGCCTCAGCTTTCATTACTACAGCAACTGACAGGCAGAAGGCATGGCACGCCCAAACAGAGGGAGGGACCACCCAGGCTCAGAAGCCAGTGACTTGCTGGCAGGAAACAGGGTAGACTCAACTAATCACCCGCCCACCAACAGGAAAAGCTGGGCTGTCCCGACCCCCGTCCAGACACGCCATGACCCCAGCTCACTAACCGCAGTGCAAAGTAGGATTGAAAATGTTGTAGAGAGGCTATGATTGGAGGGGGGAAATGGCATGTACTGTAAGGTAGGGGGCTCTTTCATGTAAAGGGGACTGTAAAGAAGAGGGGGTTCTAGAAGGAACTGGGAAACAAGAAAGGGGAGCCGTGGAGGGGACTGGTATACAAAAAGGGGGGCTTCGAAGGGACTGGTATACACGAAAGGGGTGGCTGTGAAGAGATTGGTATACAAAAAGGGAGACTAGGGTGCAAGGAAAGGGGGGCTGTGAAGGGGACTGGGATGCAAGCAAAGGGGGGGCTGCAAAGGGGATCGGCGTGCAAGGAAAGAGAGGGGCTGTGAAGGGGACTGGGCTGAAAAGGAAAGGGGAGCTGCGAGGGGGACTGGGTTGCAAGGAAAAAGGGGAGCTGTGAAGGTGACTGGGATGTAAGGAAAGAGGGGGGCTTTGTAGGGGACTAGGGTGCAAGGAAAGAGGGGGCCTGTGAAGGGGACTGGGATGTAAGGTAAGAGGGGGCTTTGTAGGGGACTAGGGTGCAAGGAAAGAGGGGGTCTGTGAAGGGGACTGGGATGTAAGGAAAGAGGTCTGTGAAGGGAACTGGGATGTAAGGAAAGAGGAGGGCTGTGAAGGGGACTGGGATGTAAGGAAAGAGGAGGGCTGTGAAGGGGACTGGGATGTAAGGAAAGAGGAGGGTTGTGAAGGGGACTGGGGTGCAAGGAAAGAGTGGGGCTGTGAAGGGGACTGGGGTGCAAGGAAAGGGGGGGGGGGCTGCCAAGGGGACTGGGTGCAAGGGAAGAGGGGGCTGTGAAGGGGACTGGGGTGCATATATAAATAAATATATATATGAGACTCGGACCCCTGCTGGAAGAAAATTTTACTGACCAGACCTCTGTGAATTTGAATTCTATAACCCTGGTATAGAGGAACACTTTCCACAATATAGCACTCAGCAGCTAGGTGGCCATTTGCCAACTGCATAGCTTGTGTAAAATTCAGAAAAGCCAAAGATTACGCAGTATGACAGTGGGACTAAGAGAATGGGTAAAATATACGTCACTGTTTCTCATAAAGCAAACTGTTATTTTGACAAGTATAGTAATAGTATAGGTAGTATAAGTACACAAAAAATTATAACTAGCGTAAGTCAGTGGTGATAATTGTGAATTTCAAGGAGGTGTCTACTGAGGAAACAAGTTGCCTTTTGTGGTAGTGACCTATATAATTATTTCAGAGCTATAATAATGAGAAATAAAGGCTCTCAGTGGTTAATTAGCCATCTCCTTCACAAAAACATTATGCCCCAGCTTAGTAATATTCTTTCTTGGTATTAACCATTTTAAAAAGAGAGCGTTTTTTTCTTTTTTTTTTTTTCTAGGTTTGGGTAATGTAGGAAAAGATTAGAGTGTCAAGCTATATTGCTGTGTATAAAACACTCTGGGGGTTATTTACAAAAGGCAAATTCATTTTGCACTACATGTGCGAAGTGCCCTGGAAATTGCATTGAAAATGCACTTGGAAGTAAAGTCGCTGTGTATCCGAGGGGGACATGCAAGGAAAATAAAAAACAGCATTTTATCTTACACATGATTGGATGATAAAATCAGCAGAGCTTCCCCTCATTTCAGATCTACCCCTCAGATTTACAGCGACTGCACCTCCAAGTGCACTTGCAGTGCAATTTCAAGTGCACTTGTAGTGCAAAGTGGATTTGCCTTTCGTAAATAACTCCCTCTATTTTCTGCTGGCCGTCATCAGTGACACAGAAAGTGAAGTCCAAAATGCGGTCAACAGCAGCGCAAAAGGATAAATCTTCCAATGTTGACATCTATTTCAGTGACAACTGTCTAAAATGGGAACCCTTCTCACACTCTAGAGACTTCCTCTCTGCTCCTGTTGTGTTCTAGAGACTTCCTCTCTGTTCGTATTGTGTTTTAGAGACTTCCTCTCCACTCCTGTTGTGTTCCCACGACAGGAAGTGAATAGAGATCTCCCCAGTGTGACACAGACAGCAAAAAATAAACTGATGGGTTTTAACGTTCCCTATTCTATTCAAAGATAAATAAAATCTACAGTATATATATATATATATATATATATATATATATATATATATATATATTTACAAACATGTAAATCTTACATCTTCAATATCTTTCCCAATGAGGTGGGTAGCAGGAGGATAGGGATAATATTCAGTGACCTTTTTTTATTGTTTCTGAGCTGTGCCACTTTCCTTCACCTTTCTCCTCCTCACCCCTCGCATCCTTTTTACTCATCTCTTCTCAAAGTATGGACATTGGTGGGGCTTTGGTTAGTCAGGTACTGCTGAGGTTTTTCTCCGTACTTACTGATATAGTGGCGGAGCTATGGGTCACTATTATAATCTAACTTTTGTTTCTCTACTACACTTGGCCTTTACCATTTTGGCTGCGCTTTGATCCTTTGCCTTATGTTTTGTCACTCATGTTTTTGTATCCTAGCTCATTGGTCTTCTGACCGGCTCTCATGCTGTGTACCTTTTATGTGAATTTTTTGTTTTGCCCCTCCTATTTTGGATTTATTTACTTCTCTATTTAATTTTTGTTTTGTTTTGTGTTTTATTTTTTTTTGCTTGTATATTTTTTTTAGTATTTGCCCTAACCTACCAGGGCATATTTTCTATTTTTTTCTTTTTTGTTGTATTCTATATGTTAAAACTTTCAATAAACTTAGTTTGAACATAAAAAGGTGGAACGATAATCTACCAGACACATTTCCAAGTCGGCTGGTTGCAACTTTACAAAATCATAAAAGCTACACAAAGTAGAACGATGAGCAGGTTAGTAGAGAACGATCTCAGATGAAAAGATGCAAGTTAGAACTTAGGGCAGGTGTCAGAATAGATTTGTGATGTTCTCAGTATGAGTTATGGAACAGGAAATTGTGCAGACTAGAGTGCAGGAACCAGAACAGGAGAAAAAGAGGGATGTGAAAATGTTAGCAGTGCTGTGGTATAACAACCACAGGATGCAGAAAGCAGGGATTCAATTAAAATGTTTGTTGTACAGTATTCTGATGCATGTAAATGTATTTATATCAAACCTGAAGTATGGTTACTCTTGCACATTAATCCAGTGAAGAACAACCAGCCGTCAGCATTTAAAAATCAGATTAAGCATGTTGTTCCCCATAATGGACAAAAAGCTAAGTATATTTAGCATACCTTTTTTTATACTGTACATTCATTTACTAGCTGCTTCTACCTTTGATTTTTTTTATTTTATTTTTTTAAACTGAAGCACTTTCTAGTAGAAAAAGTATCTAAGGAAAGGAAGTCCTATGTATTATTAAAATAGAACTCCAGCCAAAAACAAGAAGAAAAAAGGAATTAACCCTTTTGTAAACAGGCCCTACTCTCCATTTTTCACTTGAGGTGGCCACACCATTTTTGACGTTTTTAATTTTATAATTTTTCAGAGTTTGTAAAAGAACCCTAAACCATATATATTCTGAAGCACTTTTTTTTTGTAGTGTCACCAGGGGATGATAAGCCCTTTGACAGTATACACTCCAATTGTAGCAGAAATATTAGAGGTCTGGACAGTGGGTGCACTCTCCCCCCTCCCTCCCCCAACAACTGTGCCCATCACACTGACTGGCACATTGCCAAAGAGTTTTGTACTAGGAGCAGGTGAAGCCTGATGGGGAACTGAGAGCCTAGGTCCCCATTAGGTCTGCTTTACTTTTGATTGACGGCGCATGGCGGTGAAAATATCGATGGCCTCCACTCAATTCAAGTTCAATAGCAACTTTTGTATCCACCCATTGCTGTTCGCTGTTATCAGCAAAGAGGTACTCACCAAGGCCAAGATGCAGAGAGCGGTGGCTGTTGCGACTCAACGCACACCACCCCTGGAGGTGATACAGGGAGTGGGTTGCACCAAGAGCCATGAGCCTCCGGCGGGATACCTGACTTGTATGAAGGTCTGGAAGAGGACTCATGCAGGATGGACCGGACTAGAAGGTAAGTAGCAAGCAAGTCTGTAAAACAGGTAAGAAAAGTGTAGAAACAGGCAGAGGGTCAAACACAAGTAATCAGTCCAGGAGTCGGCAAGGCTGAATGCAGAGGATAATCCAGAGGCAGGCCGAGGGTCAAACACAGGTAACAGTCCGGGAGCAAGCAAGGCTAAGTGAAGAAGACAGAGGATAATCCAGTGGCAGGCCGAGGGTCAAACACAGGTATCAGTCCGGGAGCCAGCAAGGCTAAGTGAAGGAGACAGAGGATAATCCAGAGGCAGGCCGAGGGTCAAACACAGGTATCAGTCCGGGAGCCAGCAAGGCCAAGTGCAGGAAGTCCGTTAAACAAGCCAGGGGTCAGGTCAGGAGAGAATCAGTGTAGTCTTCAGGCAATCCGGATCACAACAGGAAGTGGTGAACAGGAACAGGAAGCAGAGGAACACAGGTGAGCTGAGACAAACCAGCAACTTGTCTGGCTCCTTTTATAGGCTGGTCAGGGAATTCACACTATGCGTGTGCTTGTGCGTACTCACATGCACCGCTCAGTAGGGCCGCGAATGTGCGTGCGCGATCCATGGCGAATTTGTGTGCGTCTTTGTGCAGGGAGATGGTGGGCTTGATCCAAATTACTTCCCTGATAGCTGTCAAAAGTAAAGCAGACCTGATGGGGGAGCAAATCTCTCAGCTCCTATGTCTACATTTTGTTTTTGGTCTAGGAATCTCCCAGCTGATTGGGGTAGGGATACAGTTCTGCAGGAGACTGTCCCATACATGACAGATTCCCAGCACAGACATGCCCCACTCTTAGTACTGGCATCTCTCTCTGTACCCCAACCCAGAAATGGTCTTAAAGGATAAGTTCACCTTTCATAACATTTGACGTTTGAAAATCTCTTTTGCATAATCAAATATCTAACGTGATTTTCTCTTTTTTCTCCTTCTCTTTTTTCTTTTTGTGTATTCTCACAGCTTTTTTCAATTTAGAATTTTGAGAATTGTTCAAGAGAGATGGTAACTTCCACCTTATCATAATGGTCATAATATATTATAAATTTTTTATGACTAAAACTTTATACTGTATGTTGGTATTGTGGTGTTCTCCCCCCCCCCCCCCCTTCTGTGGCTCATCGAGGCTCCCTGCCACACAGAAGCCCCGGGGGGGCTTTTCTTTGCCTTCCCCGGGGCATTCCTTTTGTAAGGATTGCAATATCTTGCGCGGCAGCCTGGGGGTGTCCACAATAATCGGCTTTCGCAGTATTTTTCCACACTTACAGCCTCCCTGTATTGGCTGCGCAGCCACGTGGGCATCAAACAGGTGGCGCATGCGCAATAGGGCTTTTCTCTACCATGCCCATAATTGCGTTCCCTTCTTCCTGTGCCAGCGGCCGTGTCTGCGTCTGACGTCACTGCGCATTGTGACGCGATGGCGTCGAACGCCGCATTGGCTGGGGGAACACCTATGCATCTTGCACTTGCTCCATCTAGATGCGCTTCCCTTGCAGACACAGCTGACTAGCATCACCGGGAGGTCAGCACTATATGTTAGTACCTGGTGTTCAGCTGTGTCTAATCATAACTGAATGCATTTCTTTGACACCTGCCTATAAATACTCCTACTATGCAGCAGTTTGTTGCTGCACAGCCAGGATTTGGTCACATATCTGACTTATCAAATAAGGTGAGTGCTTTTTAAGCTTGGAGAGCAGATTCACATACTTATATATTTAAAACTGTGAACTTTTAATGCTGGAACTCTCTGCATGACGCTTTAGTCTTGCACTGAGCTTACTTCAATAATGATACATTTGCACTTATTTTATTGACGGTTTTTTAACAGAGCTTTTCTGGTGCTGCTATACAAGCATACATTGATTTTTGACTCTAAATTTATAGATACATTTGTTTTTCAACAAATTAGGATAGATATACACACTCATATATTACTCTTTATACTAGATTGGCACTGCGCTGATGCTGTGGCTGTTTCTTGTGAGCTTTGATCTGACGCTCAGGGCTGTGGGTATTAGTCACCGCAATACCACATATATGGGAAAACAGAGATTTGGAAGTACCATTCTTATTTGTATTTGGTATGTTATGTGATGCTTAGATTGAATTCACACTGTTAAACAAAATATACTGATATACAATTTTTATTGTACGCTGTACGATATCACAATGTAATTCCTCCTTTTTCTCTTGTTTATTAGACATATAACAGTTTGCTCCTATCTGACCCCTGAGGAAGGAAATTAATATGTTTACCCTTATTTCCCCCGCTTTTCCGAAACATGTTGGGATTTTTTTGTGATCACATCACTTCCAGGACTCCCTCTGTGAAGTTCATTTGTTGATCCAAGAACTTAGCAACGTTATATGCATCAACGTTCTATTAAATGATTTTAGGAATATTTACAGTATTTGTTATCATTATTTCGGAATAAAATTGTTTACTTTTATTTATATATATATATATTTGTTGTTATCTATCCCTTACTAATACTCCCACCTGCAAAATCCCACCCCCCCCAAGGGCATTCTTTTTCCACGGCTTTATGGCAGAGTGGCCATAAGAAAGCCATTACTTTCAGCAAAAAACAAAATGCCACATTTTGAGTTTGCGAAAAGGCATGTGGAAGACTCCCAAAATGTATGGAGGAAGATGCTCTGAGACTAAAATTTAACTTTTTGGCCATCAAAGAAAACGCTGGAGCAGACCCAACACATCACATCACTCAAAGAACACCAACCCCACAGTGAAACATGGTGGTGGCAGCACCATGCTGTGAGGATGTTTTTCAGCAGTCAGGAATGGGAAACTGGGCAGAGTTGAGGGAAAAATGGATGGTAATAAATACAGGGATATTCTTGAGCAAAACCTATACCACTCTGTGTGTGATTTGAGGCTAGGATGGAGGTTCACCTGTCAGCAGGACAATGACCCCAAACACACTGCTAAAGCAACACTTGAGTGGTTTAAGGGGAAATATGTAAATGTGTTGGAATGGCCTAGCCAAAGCCCAGATCTCAATCCAATATAAAATCTGTGGTCAGACTTAAAGATTGGTGTTCACAAGCACAAACCATCCAACTTGAAGGAGCTGGAACAGTTTTGCAAGGAAGAATGGGCAGTCCCAAAATCCCAGTGGTAAGAGGTGGCAAGCTCATAGAGACTTATCCAAGTGACTTGGAGCTGTGATAGCTGCAAACTGTGGATCTACAAAGTATTGACTTTAGGGGGTGAATAGTTATGCACATTGACTTTTTTCTGTTATTTTGTCCTATTTGTTATTTGCTTTACAATAAAATAAAATTAAAAACTTCAAAGTTGTGGGCATGTTCTGTAAATTGAATGATGCAAATTCTCAAATAATCCATGTTAATTAAAGGTTTTGAGGCAACAAAACACGAAAAATGCTAAGGGGGATGAATACTTTTGCAAGGCACTGTACCTGCTGATCATCCCTCTTCAGTTGTACCACATAGTCCAATATATGCTGTCTCTGAGCCTGTGAGGAGGGAAAGAGCAGCTACTCTGTGCACATTGCTGGATTAAGATTGGGCTCAGGTAAGTATAAGAGGGAGCTGCACTCAGGTTTATGTTAATGCATAGAATGCAGTAAAGTGATTGTAAACCTCAGACATTAAATATGAACAATGCTTATCCCTTTATAGTATTTACTTGTCTCAATCCAGAGAACTAAGTGTCATTTCTGTCTGCTGCTTTGTTCCTCTGTTATCTGCTTGTGTCACTTCTCACAAGTTTTCCTGACACCAAGAGAAAAGGGATGAAAGGAGAGGGATCTCCAGCACACAGCCTGCGATTGACAGCCTCATCTCTGTTCCTGTGTGGTGTGTAACAGGAATGTGTCTCTTCTCTTCAATCAGCTCTCAGAGCTCTCCTCACTGAGCTCTGCGGTGTGTAATTTCAGCTCTACACACCCTTGTTTCCGACACCTCAGACCACCATTATAAATTCTTGGATTTAAACGGATGTAAAGAAGACTGCAGATAAACATGTATAACCTATGTATGAGCATTTGTCTAATCTCCGTGTATTAGGCCAGTGACTTCACTAAGTGTATGTAAGGGCTTACAGCCACAGGTAAAACCTTTCTGCTTTTAGAACTACTTTAAAGGTCATTTTGAAATGATTATTGGTTAAGGGCATCAAACACAGCCATCACGTTTTGGGGAAAGATAAAGACTACTCCTAAAGACACAAAAAATGGCTGGCTGAGTACACTGGCCTGGTACAGGACACTGGTCTTTTCACAATGGCTGCTATAGCCCCAAAATGGAGACTTCTTTAGCCTGCAAATCTTATTTAAAGCATATTGCCAAACCATTTATTTTATTTTAGTTTTGAATAGAGTAGAGAAGGATTAGAACCCCATATCAAATTTGTACTGCTGTTTGCCTTGTCTACATATCCTGGTCACCATTCTCACCAAGACAGAAAATCAAAATCAATGTTGTGTTTGGGACAGGAAGTGAAGTGAAATCTCCCAAACTGGCCACAGACAGCAAAAAATAAACCCACGGGTTTTAACCATTTACGGACAGCTCGCCGTCATTATATGGCGGCTCCATTTGAAGTGGAATATCGTTGTTAAGGCAGCAGCTAGCTGCCATCCACTTCTTCAGCGAGCGGTCCACTTTAAGATAAAAGTAGTCTCTGCTGCGGATTCACTGCAAGATTACTTTTATCAGTGGCGGAAGAGGGGAGGCCCTCCTCCTGCCGCTCTCCGGTACCATCTGCAGCTTAGCAGAGCCGCCTGCGGTGGCGGAGGTGATCGGATCCTGTCCTCTGCTTGGCATGGAGCTGAGTGGGGAAGATGGCCCCCACCCGGCTCCATACCATTGCAGGGCGGAAGCGACATAAAAACGTCACTTCCGCCCATAGCTCTTAAAGGGATTTTTTTTTTTTAATTACATTTTTTTTTATTGCATTTTTGGGTAAATATGAGATCTGAGGTCTTTTTGACCCCAGATCTCATATTTAAGCGGACCTGTTATGCTTTTGTTTTATATTACAAGGGATGTTTACATTCCTTGTAATAGGAATAAAAGTGACACTTTGTTCTTTGTTCTTTAAAAAAAAAAATCTTATTTATTTAACTTTTTTATTTTTACATTGTTCTTTGTTCTTTAAAAAAAAAAAAATGTCAAAAGAAAAAAGTAAAATAAATAAGATTTTTTTTTTTTTTTTTATGTGCCCAGTCCCGCTGAGCCTGTTGGCAGAAGAGAAAGAACGCATACATGAGTAGCGCCTGCATATGAAAGCAGTATTCAAACCACACATGTGAGGTATCACCATGGTTGTTAGAGCGAGAGACCTCCTCTGTAACTCAAAACATGCAACCTGTAGAATTTTTTAAACGTCACCTATGGAGATTTTTAAGGGTAAAAGGTTTGTCACCATTCCACGAGCTGATGCAATTTTGAAGCATGACATGTTGGGTATCAATGTACTTGGCGTAACATCATCTTTCACAATATAATAAATAAATTGGGCTAACTTTACTGTTGTCTTATTTTTTAATTCAAAAAAGTATATTTTTTCCAAAAAAAGTGCGCTTGTAAGACCGCTGCGTAAATACAGTGTGACAGTAGGTATTGCAACGACTGCCATTTTATTCTCTAGTGTGTTAGAAAATTATAAAGGACACCTCGCATGGTGAAATACAACCAGTAACGGTTTATTGAAAATAATCTAATTTAAAGTTAGAATTGATATTCCATAAAAATCACGTGGACTCTGTCATCATTACAGAATTTTTTTCACTTTTATTATACTTACACTTATTTATATAGGTGCCTTTAAGCGCTGCACTTATTATAGTTCTAAACTTGGTTTGTTTGTGTGCTAGCAGCTTGGCTGTGTTTCTCACAGGAATATTTTTACGTTTCGCTTGTTTGTGTAGTCACTATTTACTATTTTTGTATTAGCGCTGTGTTTTTTCTTTGTATTAGTTTGAAAGGAGCATACCTCCCAACTTTCTGAAATGGGAATGAGGGACACCTATTAACAAAAGTATGTAGGCATAGGGCACACCCCCTGCCACGGCCTCCTCCTTAAAAGGGAAGTAAACCCTTCCAAACAACTTGGACCTATAGGTAAGCCTAGATTAAGGCTTACCTGTAGGTCCAAGCAATATCTCCTAAACCTATATGGTTTAGGAGATATTTGCCCGAAAATGGGCACCGCTGTCTACGGCGCATGCGCACTAAATGCGGCAAATCCAAGAATGGATTTGCCAAATTTGTCGACTCCCGTGCGCATGCGCGGGAGTGACGTCATCGCGGCTTCGCCGTATGACAGCAACGGAGCTGCGAGGCGCGACTCCCGTGCGCATGCGCGGGAGTGACGTCATCGCGGTTGCGCCGCTGTCATTGGTCGGAGCTGCGAGACGCCACCAGCAAGATGGACGCGGCGGACTACAGGGATCAGCGGCGACTTCGCTGGCTCCTGTGTCAGGTAAGTGACACATAATGAGCTACTATGCGATGCATAGTAGTCCATTATGCTTTACCTTTGCAGGGAAAAAAAGAGGAAGTAAACCCATCAGGGTTTACTTCCTCTTTAAAGGAGAATTGTATAAAAAAATGATTGGCTAAACCCACAAGTGCGTTTTACCACTACTACTCATTTATATTGGCTTTTGGTATTTACAAATGCAGCAATTTATAAATTGGATGAAAGATTTAGCACTGGGAAACACTTATTGAAAGATAAATAGTGCATTTTATATATGTAGCGCCCTGCTCCTAATGAGCAGACGCTATTGTTTTTTTTTAAATGTAAGTTGTCTGAGCTGCAGTTTGGCTCAGGCTAATTATTCCAAAAGTTCTGGTTTCTGTACCAGTTCAGCTGGGTCGCACTAGTTTCCACTTGGCTGTGGAAATGCAACAGGCTGGATGCATTGAATACCACCTTTTGCTCGGAAATAGCCCAGTGGGAGTGGTTCACCCGCTTTGCATTCTGGGTAGGAATATTTAAGGTACCGACACCATTTTGTGTGGTTCTTTTCCGGGGTTCGATATCCCGACCTCATGGCCCTCCTGGCCTGGGGTGTGTGCGCCTCGGGGTCGGCTGGCCCAAGGCTTTACAACTGAGAGAGTAGTCTTGGGGCCTACTGATCCAGGGGTGGTCCTGTGCTGTCTCGCCTATGGGGAGAAGCCAAGCGACTGGAGGATCCAGGGGAGGACTTTTCTAGGAGAGGACCGAGCACAAGGCTGGTATCTCTGGAGGAGCCTGGAAACCCAGTTGGAGGACGCAACCCGGGTCAACAACCATACAGTATCGCAGGTCAGGTGAAAGGAAACTGGTACTGTATGACAGTTCTTTAATTTCTCAAGAAGTTTCAGTCCAATTGACAAGTCTGTGGCAGAGACTTTGAGCATCTCACCGGCTGCTAGGTCAGTGAGAGAGGCCTATCCGGTGATTGCTGGATCCAGTCTGTGGAGCTGTTTATCCTCTGATCAGAACAATACCTCTAACCTGCAATTACCAGGTACCTGAACTCCCCTTAATCCTCTGACCCTCTATTGAAAGACTTAAATATAAATCTTGAAAATTTGGAATATCGGAACTAACATTCTTTGGGTTACTGTGTGTAAATATGTACCTGCAGAAGAGTTACGGGACTCTGAGATAGACTCTCTGTCGGACATATCCGGGGATGATGACCTTTTTGAAACTATGTCCCAGGAGATGCAGTGGGCCACTACTGATGATGTTGCCTCAACGTGTAATGTATCTGGCTGGTTAGCCTTAAACTTGGGGAGTACATCGCCTCGGGCGGAAACCCCTGCTACTACTAGTGAGACTTTGCCCAGGATGTTAGTTTGTTCGGGTCAAAGAAATTGCCTATTTATGCCATGGTGCAAAAGTCACCAAATTCATGTGTACCTCCTGGATTGGGAAGCGCCCGATCTCTGCCGAGACTTGCCCGATCTCAGCGGTTGCTGAACAAACAGGTGGCTACAGAGTAAGGGCTGGAATTCCCTTATATTCCTAAAGAAGTCATGCAGGAGAGTGTGAGGAACAGAGAAAGCTGGTACGCTGACGATGTAAAAGTACCAAAACCCTTCAGGAAGCCAGGATGTTCTCCCAGCATGGATGATCGGTTTACTTGATGTCTTCAACATTGGAGCTCCGGGAGGCACATCTATGCAGACAAAGTGATCATTTGCCGGTCGGGAAAGGACAACATTGTGTATTTCATCACAACTGTGGATGCTAAGGGGAAAGCTGTAACTTTGCCAGATCCCCATTGTTTTATTGGTGATGGATTACAGGGACTATTCTATCAGAGCCGGTTCTGAAAAAAAAAAAGTAATCTTCAAAATACAAGGACTGTGGGGACTAGCTAGGTAGTGTTAGTTTTTTTCTTTTGAGAGAACCTTCGGGTCAAGACTATCTACTGGCTATAGTACTTGCATAAAGGACTTGTGTTACAATGTTTCTGCCACTAGATGGTGGAAGTTTGCACAACAGATTGGACTCTCGCACTTAGACACTACAGTCAAATATAATAGAACGAAAGTGTTATTTTTTTGGAAATGGGGCTTTGCTTCCTATTGTTGTACACTGTATATGCTTTTGTTTTTTTCCTTTTCCTGTGTGTTTTGTTTCAGGAATGCAACGAGATCTACTATCAAGCTGCTAGAGAGTGGGTGGCTTAGATAGATATTTAGGCATTTGGGAGTTATGTGCTGTGATTTGTCTATGTGTGAAACTGTTCATTATGCTATGTGTTTGCTTACCCTTCTTTTCCCTTTTCCTATCCAAAGTTTTGGAGTTCAGGTACCAGACTCTCAGAACTGAGAGTCTTTATTTTTTCCCAGACGATGGGGAGATCTTCTAATGCGGAGGGGGGAGTATGTAGCACCCTGCTACTAATGAGCAGACGCTATTGTTTTTTCTCAAATTTAAGTTGTCTGAGCTGCAGTTTGGTTCAGGCTAATTATTCCTAAAGTTCTGTTTTCTGTACCAGTTCAGCTGTGTTGAGCTAGTTTCCACTTGGCCGTAGGTGTCGCTGCCACCACCGGTAAGTGTAGAAATGCAACAGGCTGGATGCATTGAATACCACCTTTTGCTCGGAAATAGCCCAGTGGAAGTGGCTCACCCGCTGTGCATTCTGGGTGGGGTTATTTAAGGTACCGACGCCATTTCTTTTCCGGGGTTCATTATCTCATACATGGCCCTCCTGGCCTGGGGTGTGTGTCACATGATCCTGCACCTCGGGGTCGGCTGGCCCGAGGCTTTGCAACCGAGAGAGTAGACCCAAAAGTCTTGGGGCCTACTGATCCAGGGGTGGTCCTGTGCTGTCTCACCTGCGGGGAGAAGCCAAGCTACTGGAGGATCCAGGGGAGGACTTTTCTAGGAGAGGACCGAGCACAAGGCTGGTATCTCTGGAGGAGCCTGGAAACCCAGTTGGAGGACGCAACCCAGGTCAACAACCATATAGTATCGCCTGGTTGGCTGAAAGGAAACTGGTACTGTATGACAGTTCTTTAATTTCTCAAGAAGTTTCAGTCCAATTGACAAGTCTGTGGCAGAGGCTTTGTTTGAGCATCTCACCGGCTGCTAGGTAAGTGAGAGAGGCCTATCCCGTGATTGCTGGATCCAGTCTGTGGAGCCGTTTATCCTCTGGATCAGAACAATACCTCTAACCTGCAAATACCAGGTACCTGAACTCCCCTTAACCCTCTATTGAAAGACTTTGTGTTTATTCCAAATGAATATTGAAAAGAAAGACTAAGTGTCAGAACTAACATTCTTTGGGTCACTTTTCAACGTGACCCCTGAGAGGCGAGCAGGTGAGGTAACGGTAAGCCCAATAAAAACCAGCAGCTCCTTTGGGGGTCAATGCTACATATACAATAAATAGATCAGACAAAAATGAGGGACAAATGAGGAGGAATGAGGGACAGAGGGACATTGCTCCAAATCAGGGACAGTCCCTCGAAATCAGGGACAACTGGGAGCTATGAAGGAGGAGAAAAGAGGGGTAGTCCCTCCAAAAAAGGGACATTTGGAAGGTATGCATACCATCCTTGATAAACAAACAACACTTTGTAAAATGCTGACTTAGACAAAGATCAAATCATATTTTAGGATTGATTTAGAGCAGACAGTTCATTGGGGTTCTCAATATTTTTCTGACGACTCTGTCAATGCCTGTACACAGACAATGCATCATAAGAAAATATCTTGGGAGCTTAAAATTTAAATATTCAACATTTATATCACCATGACCCGCAAATGATTCATTTAGATGTATATTTATGACAGTCACCAAACATTCACTACAGGTGAATCTTCCAGGTAGTTGTGTTTTAAATTACAGAAATTGATTGCTTGGTGACTCTGACAATCATACAGATTGATACATATCCTCAAAAATTTCAATTCATTTTTCTATGGTCCTAACTGGTAAACTGTACATACCTACACAAATGTTGATGGTATAACAGTTGATGGTATAACAGTTTACATTCTTTACAAAATGCAAGCCTGTTTAACCAGTTGGTGAAGTACGTCATTTACAACCAACGAGCGGAGATGAATAAACAATTTACTTAACTGAAAATAACACATTGGAAAGCCTACATTATAGTAAAGATGGAAACGATCATCAAGGTCTTAAAGAGGAAGTAAACCCTGATGGGTTTACTTGCTCTTTGATTCCCTGCAAAGGTAAAGCATAATGGACTACTATGCATCGCATAGTAGTCCATTATGTGTCACTTACCTGACACAGGAGCCAGCGAAGTCACCTCTGTCCCCTGTAGGCCGGAGCATCCATCTTCTCGGTGGGTCTCGCTGCTCCGCCTCTGTCATTCGACAAAGCCACGATGACATATCACCGTTGACAGCGGCACGCTCAGTGCGCCTGCGCGCCGCTGTCTATGGCGCATGCGCCGTACACAACGGTGCCTGTTTTTCGGCAAATATCTCCTAAACGCGTAGGTTTAGAAGATATTTCTTGGACCTGCAGGTAAACCTTAATCTAGGCTTACCTGTAGGTCAAAGTGGTTTGTAAGGGTTTACAACCACTTTAAGGAGAATCTGTCGAGATACAAATATATAATATATGTATAATAAATTATGATGTGTGTCTCATTATTATCCAGACACAGGGAAAGCATGTAGGCAGTTAAGATAGAACTCCTGAGATACAAACACACTCAGGATCAGTAATTCAAAAATCACTTTTTGCAACATGTCAGCCAAGTAAATGCATCGCTCTCAAATGTCCCTGATTTGGAGCAATGTCCCTCTGTCCCTCATTCCACCTCATTTGTCCCACCTTGGTCTGATCTATATAGTTGTAAATAAAATGCACTTTTTATCTTTCAGAAAGCGTTTCCCTGTGCTAAACCTTTGATCTAATAAATTGCTGCATTTGTACATTTTACCCACTTAACCCCCGCACCATTTTGCTGGCCAAAGACCAGAGCACTTTTTGTGATTTGGCACTGCGACGCTTTAACTGACAATCCTGCGACGTGGCTTCCAAACAAAATTGACGTATTTTTTTCCCCACAAATTAGAGCTTTCTTTTGGTGGTATTTGATCACCTCTGAGGTTTTTATTTTTGTGCTATAAACAAAAAAAGTGCAAACAAACAATTTTGAAAAAAAAGCAATATTTTTTGCTTTTTGCTATACTAAATATCCCCCAGAAATATATAAATGTAGCACTAACCCCCGAAGGAGCTTCTGGTTAATTTTGGGCTTGCCGTTACCTTCTGCTCTCCTTGTTGCATGTCTAGGGTATGTCCCGTGGTAGATGGCCCAGTAACTTGAGACTGACAATAGATCCACTTGAAGGGATTTTATTTGCAAAACTCAAACCATTAAACAGTCTTTCAACTTGGGATCAGAGGGTTGGAAAGGGAAGTTCAGGTACTCTCAATGTCAAAGTCCAAAAACGTTAAAGAACTTGCTTACTTTGACTGCATCCACAGGATAGCCATTCACAGCTGGATGAACACTCAGGTTGGACAGTCCCTCTCTCACAAGGCCTAGCAGCCAACAAGGTGCTTACTCAGGAATAAAGTCTTTGTCACAGACGTTGTTGCAGAACACGTAGGGAAACCTAAGCTGTAGGACACTTGTAGGATACCTGGATCTTTCAGCCCACTTGATATCCACAAGACCCAATTCTCTTGGTTACTTCAGTCCTTCCAGGCTCTTGTTAAGAAAACCAACCCATATGTGGTGTTCTTCTAAAGAGTCCTCCCCCCTGGAATGCTTGAAGTACAATGGGTCTCTCCTGAACCGGAGACGGCACCCAATCACCTCAGAATCCTCCTCTAGTTTCCCTGCCTTGGGCTAGCTAGGCCCAAGGCATTAAAGTCAGGTGGATCCGCACCCCAGACCATAGCCTTCCTGGGGGCTGGTCAGGAGGACCAGGACCATGTATTCAGCACAACACACTGGCCCGGAAACCCTGAACCACGTGACGTCTGCATCTTAAATACCCTCTCCCAGAGGGCACAGCGAGAGGGCCACTCCCACTGACCTGGCTCTGAAAGAGAGTAACTAAAGCACCTGAGCAGACCATAGTTCCACGCCTGCCACCAGAGACAGTTCCCCATGTGGCCCGGCTGAATGTCTCACAGTCCAGTCAGACTGATGCAGAGGTCAAATTTAGACAAATAAACCGAGGGTATTTAAGATGCGGCTGTCACGTGGTTCGGGGTTCCGGTCCAGTATGATGTGCTTATTACATGGTCCTGGTCCTCCTGACCAGCTCCCAGGAAGGCTATGGCCTGGGGTGCGCATCCACCCAACTTTAATGCCTCGGGGCTGGCTAGCCCAAGGCAAGGAAACAAAAGGAGGATTCTGAGGTGGATGTGTGCCGTCTCTGGTTCGGGAGAGACCCATTGTACTTTGAGCATTCCAGGGGAGGACTCTTTAGAAGAACACCACGTACGGGTCTGTGACGTCTGTGACAAAGACTTTGTTCCTGAGTAAGCACCTTGTTGGCTGATAGGCCTTGTGAGAGAGGGACTGTCCAACCTGAGTGTTCATCCAGCTGTGAATGGCTATTCTGTGGATAGTCAAAGTAAGCCAGTTCTTTAACGTTTTTTGGACTTGACATTGAGAGTACCTGAACTTCCTTTTCCAACCCTCTGATCCCAAGTTGAAAGACTGTTCAATGGTTTGAGTTTTGCAAATAAAATCCATTCAACTGGATCTATTGTCAGTCTCAAGTTACCGGGTCATCTAGTATGGGACATCCCCTAGACATGCAACAAGGAGAGCGGAAGGTAGTGGTAAGCCCAAAAATAACCAGCAGCTCCTTCGGGGGTTAGTGCTACATGTGGGGGCTCATCCGGGATTTTACCGTTACCTCGCAAAGGAACTGTACACGTGGTAAAGCAAGGACAGAGGGTTGTGTTTTGTAACTGCGCCATCGGTGCCATCTTTACTCGGACTTTCACTGAGGTGCATAAGCGTGGGAGTCGGAGCGCCATGACGTAGGAGGCCGCCGTCCGCCGAACCTCCCGAGGACCTCGCGCTGTCTCCCCCCTGCCGTGCACTCGATGCTGCGATGCGCGCCATCTGATTGGATCACTGAGAGTGACAGCAACATCGCGCCGGTCCGAGCCGGCTTCGGCGGTTCTCGTGGCTCCAATGCACGCTAGTCGGCTGGCCATCGCAGCCTGAGCCCCAGCATGTGTTAGCGGCTCGGCCGCTTTGAAAGAAAAAAAATGCCCACAGCCTACCTCGAGACGCTGCCATATGCCGGTGAGTGGTCCTGCTGCGTCAGGCGGTCAGTCCAAGGAGCTGGGACAGCGGTAAGACAAGCACTCTGATGGGGATGTGGGGCGACCTATGGCTGTTTGGAGGTGGGCACGGACAATATATCAGATAGGAGGATATACCTTTGGCTCACTAGAGACCACCCCACCTCCCCCTTTCCCCCCCGGAATAAGTAAGCAGATTTTAATGGGGGAGAGGAGAGAGGGAAAAGAAAAGAAGAGAAAAGGGCAAACTTTTCTGTTGCTTGAAACTTGCTTGCTCCATCCGTTGCCCCCCCTGGATATATGGGACAGTTTGATATATATATATAACAAAGGGGGAAGTGTGTTTTGCTTTGAATAGGGAGTGCTGGAGGACCCCTGGGGTCGACGCAATAGTTTCTGCTGGTGGAAAATTGACTGTTGCTTTCCTTTCGTTTTGAGGAAATTTTTTTTTTCTCTCTTTTTTTAGCGGTTAAAGGAGTGTATATAATTGACACTACTCTCAGATGTTAAGCATCAGCAACTTATTAATGTTAACTGTGGAGTGAACATCGCCTGAGCTAAGACAGAGGATCTATCTGTAACTGGAAAATAACTGATCTGCCTCCCCCCCTTCCCCCCCCTTTTTTTTTTCTTTTTCCTTTCTTCCCCCTAACTGCTTTGTTACCTTCTGGTCATATCAGTGAATATTAATGAGGAGGGGGAGAGAGAAGGAGAGAGGAAAGAGAAAATATTTTTTTTTTTTTTTTTAAGTAAGCTACCGGATATTGTTAATACTGTCAACTAAATTGAATTTTATTGCGCTTGGTTCTGGACAGGCAGGGGATTTTTAGCGGCCAGGGAGGGGAGGTATATTAGCTCAGGGCGGAGGTAGCGGGGAGGTAGCTGGGAATTTGCCCTGTCAAGTTTGAAAGGGGGAAGAGGAAGGGAGAGGGGGAAGGAAGGGGGAAGTGAAGAGAAAGAAGAGGGGCTCTGGATAGACACAGAGAAACCCCCCAGCCCCCACAAATTAGGGAGATGCTCTCTGAGGTGTTTGAGAATGGAGGTCTCTCTAAGGGCAGATATTGCAATAATAAGGAGTGATATAGGCCTGGTCTTGGGAAGAGTGGAGGAGATAGAAAACAGAGTAGAGGCTCACGAGCAAAAGATAGATGGAATTCTAGAGCAGGTAACAGCTCTTCGGAAGGGAAATAGAACAATAAGATATAAATTAGAAGATCAGGAGAATAGAAGTAGGAGGAAGAACTTACGAATAAAAGGTCTCCCTGAGACATATAGCGGATCTGCCCTTGGAGTGATAGCTCAACAGATTTTCAATCCCTTATTAGATAAGGAAGTTACAGCCCCATTGAAAATAGATAGAATACACAGAATGACACGACCCTTTGGAGTTAGATCAGAAGCCCCACGAGATGTCATAGTGATATTTCACCACGTAGCAGAAAAAATGCAGGTAATGAGAAGAGTTAGAATACAGCCAGGGGTGGTTTATGAGGGCGTGGAACTGCAGATTTACTCTGACTTAGCGGGGGAGATACTTGGAAGAAGGAGACGATTAAAACCACTAACGGAATTACTGAGAGCAGCAGATATCCCATATCAATGGGGATTTCCGGCATGCCTCATAGGGAAGAAAGAGGGGCGTTCTGCAGTTCTACGCTTCCCAGAAGACCTCCAAGAATTTTGCGAGCAGCTAGGAATACAACCCACCCCACAGATAGAATGGGATAGCGAAGATGAGGTAGGGGGCGAGGGGAATAGTACCCAAAGGAGAAAGAGGCAGGAAGGGCCGAGTACTTGGAGACGAAAGAATCCGATTACTCGAAGTTATGTTACCCCAGGAAGAAGTGCTGGGAGTCGAGGAGTACGGGGGGGCGGAGGGAGGGAAGGCGGGGGGAGTCTCAGACGGATAAGGGTGTGAGCCCCAGGGATACTATGGGGGTGAGGCGAGCACAAATATTGGTCCACCAGACCCATAGGTTTAACGGGAAAGGGGGAGTCCTACCCAGTCTCGCGAGACGTTCCGTTATAGGACAAGGGGGGATGGGGGAGGGGAGGTGGAGGGGGGATTTCTTTTTGCTGTTTTTTGGGCTCTCACTCGGTCCTCCCATAGGGTTAGAAAGGACAGGTATCACTGGATCCACTAGACGCTCCAAAAAGGGAGAGGGAACCACCCCTGGTAGAGAGGTATGGTAGTATTTAATGTTATTACTTATAATGTAAGGGGCTTAAACACAAAAAGGAAAAGATATAGGATAAATGATGAACTGCAACATATGGAAGCAAATATAGCATGCCTCCAAGAGACGCATATAACATGCACTTCTGGGGTTAGATTGAATTCGGTTAATTTCCCGGTATGATTCTATGGGGATTCCCCATCCTCTTATTCTAGAGGGGTTGCGATAGGCTTTAGTAGAACAACAGGGTTTAATTTAGAGGAGCGACTAGTGGACCCGGAGGGACGATACCTGTGCTTAAAAGGTATGCTGTTTAATTTTAAATGTACAATTGTAAATATTTATGCCCCAAATGAGAATGCTAGTATATTTTTAAAGAAAGTACTGAATAAAATAGGAGATTTCAAAGAGGGGAAATTAATCCTTGCTGGGGACTTTAATTGGAGTATGAACCCTAAAATAGACACTACAGGGGTAGGACCCAGGCCACCTGTATATAAACAGAGAATGTTTTTAAAGGCTCTAGCTTCATACCAGCTACAGGACACTTGGAGAGTACTCCATCCAAAAGACAGGGATTATACATGCTTCTCCTCGGTCCAAGGTTCCTTCTCTCGAATAGATTATATTTTTTTGGAACATTCATTTCTGATGGCACTTAAGAAGGCGGAAATAAAAACAAGAACAGTATCAGATCATGCACCAGTGATAATCCAGTTGGAGATAGGGGAGGATCATGGACCGAGGATGAATTGGAGATTGAATGAATCACTGCTACAGGATGAGGATTCAGTAAGTAGGGTCGAGCAGGAGATTGAACAATTTTTTAGACTGAATGACACCCCGGGAATCTCTAGCCCCATATTATGGGAAACGCACAAAGCAGTAATAAGAGGGGTATTAATAGGGATTGGTGCGGGGAAAAAGAGAGAGAGAGAGAGAGAGAGAGAGAGGAGGAAAACCCTATTGTATGAGGAAATTCAGAGACTGGAACAGACGAGGAGACCAAGGGGACTCCATGATACTCCGGATTTAATAACAAAAAAAAGAGAGCTAGAAGACTGCTTAGAGCAGGATAGGAGGGCTGCCTATTACATCCTGGGAGGAGAAAGGTATCAATGGGGAAATAAATCAGGTAAATGGTTGGCCAGGAGGGTGAAGGAAAAGAAAAGTAGAACTTTTATCCCAAAAGTGAGAAATGGGGAGGGGGATATACAAAATATGCCGGAGGACATTGTGAATACGTTTTATACATATTACAGGGCACTTTATAATATCGGACAGCAAGACAATGTAGAGAACAGAGGTCGGGAGGAAATAAAGGATTATTTAAAGGGGATAGATATTCCAAGGGCCAAGCAAATAGAAATGGAAGCACTAGAAGCCCCAATATCAAAGGGGGAAGTTGAGTGGGAGATTAAAAATACAGCTAAGGGAGGTTGACCTGGACCTGATGGTTTCCAGATCTCATATTACAAGAAATTTCAAAAACAGCTAGTCCCAAAACTATGCGATTACTTCAATGCAGTGGGGATGGGTGAAAAATTCAGAGAAGAGACACTACTGACACATGTGGTCCTGATCTTGAAAGAGGGAAAGGATCCGATCGCAGTGGAAAGCTATAGGCCAATTTCCTTACTAAATTCAGATATTAAACTGTTCACAAAAATTATCACTGAACGATTAGGTCCCCATGTGTCAGAGTGGATACAGCAGGATCAGGTTGGATTTATTCAAGGGAGAGAAGGCCGGGATAACGTATTAAAGACCATTATGTTAAGCCAAGAAACTATAAGGCAGGGGGCCCCCACGGTACTCATGTCTATAGATGCTGAAAAGGCATTTGACAGAGTTAGTTGGGGGTTCCTATTTGAAGTATTGGAACGGTATGGATTAGAGGAGAGGATGAGGGGCTGGATAGAAGCCTTGTATACCCACCCTAAAGCTAAAATAAGAATAAATGGGGCCCTGTCTTGCCCCCTTGAGTTGTCCAATGGGACAAGACAGGGCTGCCCGCTCTCCCCATTATTATTTATATTGTCGCTAGAACCCCCCCTGGTGGCTATTAGGAAAAATCTAAATATACATGGGATACGGGTTGTTGGGAGGGAGTTTAAGGTCGCTGCCTTTGCAGACGATCTTCTGCTTTACATCTCTAACCCCGGGACCTCTATACCGGCGATTATGGAAGCACTGTCAAAATTTGGGAAAGTCTCCAATTTTAAAGTCAACGTAACTAAATCTGAAATTCTGAACTTAAATACGCCAGCAGAAGAGCAGAGTATCCTCCAATCTAAATTACCTTTTAGGTGGTGTGGGAAGGAGTTAGCCTATTTGGGAATAAGGCTGACGGCAGAGATGGGTGACTTGTTTGAGGTCAACTATATTCCCCTATTAAATAAAATCAAACAGCATCTGGAAAGGATTCAATATAAAGCTCTATCATGGATAGGGAGAATAAATGTAGTTAAAATGTTTATCTTACCAATTTTTACTTATACATACCAAATGGTCCCAATATCATTACCACAGGTTTATCTAAACAAATTAAAAACTATGATTAAAAGATCATATGGAAAAAAAAAGCGGCGAGGGTGGCTCTCAATACTTTGACAAGAAGTAAAGAGAGAGGAGGATTGGCAATGCCGATTTTAAAAAGTATTATGAGGTTATAGCAATTTCACGAATCACAGATTGGATACATAATAAAAAGGGGAAGGATTGGTGGAATTAGAAATTAGGTTAAGTAGAAGGGAATTAGGGGAGATAATATGGATACCTGCAAAACATAGAGAATTAGGGAATAGCACAAGTACACTGACAAAAAGCTCACTTTGGATCTGGGACACAATAAATAAGAGACATAATTGGGAGCACAACTCACCATTAATTCCACTACTGGACACTAAATTTTTTATACCAGGTCAAGAGGAATACATATATTATAGTAGATGGGTTAAGAATGATAATATTAAACTACAGGATGTTATGGAAGGAAATAGGTTATGCACATATGAGGAAATCATAAGGAAATGGGGACACAAGCCATTAGATAAATGGAGATATTCTCAATTATATTATTTCACTCAGTCTTTATCACAGCCATTACGGGGTAAGGAGCAACTCAGACCACTGGAGAAGCTATTAGCGAACCGTCAATGCCTTGAAAAAAGGATTTCAAAATTATATAAAATCTTAATAGACGCAGTAGAGCAAAAGTACCCCCCCCCTACTTAGAGAAGTGGGAAAGTGAAATTGGGCCCTTAAGTAACGACCATCATAGAAATAGGATAATTAGACGAACTTACTCGGTTGCTATAGACTCACAAACAAGAGAGATGTCGTATAAACTTTTAACAAGGTGGTATATAATTCCACAACAAGGAAATAAAATTTGTAGTGAGATCCTCTTAACATGTTGGAGAGGCTGCTCGGTGGTGGGTACATTTGCTCATATGTGGTGGGAGTGCCCCAAGATACAGATATTTTGGGAGAAAATAATAGAAGCTATCCTTGAAATAACAGGTGAAAGGATTAGGAGGGATCCATGGGTATGCTTATTTCATGACCTTGAAAAAGGGGAGAGAGAGTATGGGCACTCTTTGATCCCTTGTTTATTGAACTCTGCTAAGTCACTGATCCCGCGAAGATGGAAAAAACTTGATCCTCCCTCGATGAAGGAGTGGGTAGAAAGATTAGAAAAGATATGAAATATTGAAGAGACAATGTATAAATTGGATTATTTAGAAGGGAGGTACCAGAATAAGTGGTGGCTCTGGATACAATTTGGAAAAACTGAAAATTATTTGAAGATGCTGGAATGTTAGTAAAAAAGAAACCCCTGGGTAAGGATCGAGTGAGAGATGGGGGGCGGGAGGGAAAAGGAAGATTATTCCTAAAGAAATGATGTTGTATTTATTATTATGATATTATGAGGAATGGTTTATATTTATTGTTATCAAGTGTAAATTTTGGAAAATTTGAAAAATAAAGAATAACAAAAAAAAAAGTCAGGTGGATCCGCACCCCAGACCATAGCCTTCCTGGGGGCTGGTCAGGAGGACCAGGACCATGTATTCAGCACAACACACTGGACCGGAAACCCTGAACCACGTGATGTCCGCATCTTAAATACCCTCTCCCAGAGGGCACAGCGAGAGGGCCACTCCCACTGACCTGGCTCCGAAAGAGAGTAACTAAAGCACCTGAGCAGACCATAGTTCCATGCCTGCCACCAGAGACAGTGCCCCATGTGGCCCGGCTGAATGTCTTACAGTCCAGTCAGACTGATGCAGAGGTCAAATTTAGGCAAATAAACCAAGGGTATTTAAGATGCGGCTGTCACGTGGTTCGGGGTTCCGGTCCAGTATGATGTGCTTATTACATGGTCCTGGTCCTCCTGACCAGCTCCCAGGAAGGCTATGGCCTGGGGTGCGCATCCACCCGACTTTAATGCCTCGGGGCTGGCTAGCCCAAGGCAAGGAAACGAAAGGAGGATTCTGAGGTGGATGTGTGCCGTCTCCGGTTCGGGAGAGACCCATTGTACTTTGAGCATTCCAGGGGAGGACTCTTTAGAAGAACACCACGTACGGGTTGGTTTTCTTAACAAGAGCCTGGAAGGGTTGAAGTAACCGAGAGAATCGGGTCTTGTGGATATCGCCAAGTGGGCTGAAAGATCCAGGTATCCTAGAAGTGTCCTACAGCTTAGTTTCCCTACGTGTTCTGCAACAACGTCTGTGACAAAGACTTTGTTCCTGAGTAAGCACCTTGTTGGCTGATAGGCCTTGTGAGAGAGGGACTGTCCAACCTGAGTGTTCATCCAGCTGTGAATGGCTATTCTGTGGATACAGTCAAAGTAAGCCAGTTCTTTAACGTTTTTTGGACTTGATATTGAGAGTACCTGAACTTCCATTTCCAACCCTCTGATCCCAAGTTGAAAGACTGTTCAATGGTTTGAGTTTTGCAAATAAAATCCATTCAACTGGATCTATTGTCAGTCTCAAGTTACTGGGTCATCTACCATGGGACATTCCCTAGACATGCAACAAGGAGAGCGGAAGGTAGCGGTAAGCCCAAAAATAACCAGCAGCTCCTTCGGGGGTTAGTGCTACATGTGGGGGCTCATCCGGGATTTTACCGTTACCTCGCAAAGGAACTATACACGTGGTAAAGCAAGGTGCCATCTTTACTCGGACTTTCACTGAGGTGCATAAGCGTGGGTGGAGTTTGCAAAGTTGTGCAACCCAAGCATCCCAGTGGGTGGAGCCTGAGTTGTTCTTTCCTGCACAAGACACTGCGTGAGAGTGTGCTGCGGAAAGAGGAAAGACTAGTCGATACTTTCTCTGAGTTTGCAGAAAACTTTTCAGGAGAATGTACCGTGCCCCAGGTATGCAGCCTGCGCCAGGATCCAGGATGCCTCTCGGAAGAGGTCCCGCAGGAATACAGTTGCCTGGTACTGTTCTCACAGACACGGGCATTCGCTTGCTGCCACAGGGGCGGTTCATTCTGTACGCTACTGGAGACATCGAGGGTCTGGGTATGCTATGCCGAAGGTGCGACGGCCTGGTCACCAACCCTCTGCCATTCTCCTGATGTAAAAGGTGTGGGGAGTATGCTTTTAAAGTGGAGCAGTCAGTCACACCACCAAGGGCCTACCGCATGGACTGGGCCACGGGCGTTACAACCGAGGAGTCGGCCATCTTTGCCTTTTCGGTAAAGCCTTCCACAGCGGTGACACCTGTTGTTGCTGACATCCCTGCGAGAGATGCCGCTGCATCTGCCACTGAGACTGCAGAGGAAACCACTTTGGAGCAGATGGACACTGCTTCTACTACCGTTACTGAAGTCACCATACCACCGTACAAAGTCTTCCCGGAGCCGACATGGAGGTCCACCACAGAGTCCAGCTATATCCAATCAGCGGAAGAAGGTTGCTTTCAAAAAAAGTCTGACTGTGAGTACACCTTTAGTAAACTATTTACCGGCAGAGGAATATAGAGATTCGGAGTTAGAGTCTTTGTCGGATACGGATGATGAGGACATTTTGGGGACACTGTCTCAGGAGTTGTTGTGTGTTGGAAGGGATGATGTAGCCGACACTTGTACAGATGTTTCGGACTGGCTATCTCTAACCTTCGGGGATGGAACATCAAGTGCAGAAAATCCCATCACGGTAAATGTGACTCTCCCTAAACCCGTGAATTTGCCTACACTTAAAAGGGACTCTGCCACGTTGGTACAATGGTCCCCAAACTCCTGCATACCGCCCGAGGAAGGAAGTGCCCGTGCATTACCGAGACTTGCAAGGTCGCAGCGACTCCTTTGTAAGAGAGTAGCTAATGGGTACGGGTTGGAATTCCCCTATGTTCTAAGGGACATTATGACTGTCATTGAAAAGAACCGTGAGGCCTGGTACGAGGACGATGTTTGGAGTTATTTAAAAGTACCAAAGCCGCTCCGGAAAAAAGGCCTTTTCACCAGAGCTTTATGAACGGTTTGTCGGATGTCTACGGCATTGGAGCTACGGTCGGCACATCTATGAGGACAAAGTTGTGATCTGCAGACCGGATAAAGACAGTGCTGTGTACTTTATTACTACTGTGGATGCACAGGGGAAAGATTTAACTTTGCCTGATCCCCATTGTTACTCATCTCTTTTGCATTTTCCTTTGAAACTACTATACTTTGGGGTAGTTAGACAGAGCCAGTCAAGACTATAAGTGTTGAATTATTTATTCTGAAAAATCATTAACAGCACTTTAAGGCCTCATCCACAAATGTGTTTAGGGGCACACTACTATTCTTCAGAAGACTCAGTTGGGTTTCTACAAACAGCTGACCGTGCCCGCGGCCATTTGTAGCTGTTCGAATGTAAGCACACATGCGTTGATGACCCTGCCGAGTCTCCAACAGGAATTTGTAGCTTGCTCCTAAATGTCAATGTGAATGAAGCCTGAAACAAGCCCTCTGTAGCTGCGGTATTGTGGATAAATTATTTTTCAAAGTTTACAAAAGAAATCTCAGGTCCTTTTCCTTTTTCTATGGCATCAGCGCGGGCGTCTGCGGAACTTTTTTCGGGGGGGGTGGGCATGATTTTAGGGTCTGGTCATGTGATCTTACCTGTGTCAGTCAACAGCGGCTGCAGGGGAGAAAGTGCTTGGTGACAGCTGATAAGGCCTGATGAGGTGATGTCACTAGGGTTGCCACCTCATCCCTTTAAAACCAAACACATATTAATTACACAGGTTGTGTGGCTGATTAAGGTGGTAATTAAACTCACTTGATGTCTTATATGAATTAAATTAGCCTCAGAACCTGTGTAATTAATATGTGATCGGGTTTAAAGGGATGAGGTGGCAACCCTAGAAGTCACCCATAGGTTCCCGTGTCACAGTCGTTATTGGTGCTCCCACCTCTCCCCTGCACACGCTGCTGGATCACAAAGGTGAGATAACATGGTCAGATTGAAGCAGTCTGAAAATAGGTTAGTCAGCATATGTGTTAGGGGAAACGGGGCGGGGGACAGTTTTTACAGCTAGTGCAAGCTGGAATTCTACTTTCAATCTAACCTCCCTATTGGTGGCTTGTGGCAGTGTTTAAGCAGAGCTCCACCAAAAAGGGGAAGTTCCAATTTTTTGCACCCTTCCACGTTTTTTTGGGGGGGGGAGTGTAACTGGTTTTGTCATGGCGATCTGAACCACATGCAAAATATTCTACGAGCGACCACAGCAAATGAAGGTATAAATATACATACAATTGGGCAATTAATCAATTACAAAAAAAAACTACACCTGCATGGTGCAGCATTGGCTTAAGCCAGTGAAGATTTTAAATTCTATATGGGCACAATAACAACTTTATGCTGTTGTGCCCATATAGCTTCTGCTGTGCCCTTATAGATGCTGTTGTGCATCTATAAGGGCACAACAGCAGCTATATGGGCACAATAACATTTTTATGCGGTTGTACCTTTATAGCTGCTGCTGTGCATCTATATGGGCACAATAGTAACTATATGGGCACAATAGCATAAAGATGCTATTGAGTTCATTTAACTCCTATTGCATACATATAACTACTATTGTGGCCATACAAATGCTACTGTCTCCTATTGTGCCCAGTGACACTGACCTTGCAGCGCTGCCAGTGCTGGGACAAGGTCATCCGGTACTCAGGGTGAAGATGCCAAACTTCACCCCTCAAACCCCCTACCCACGGGGAGTAGGGGTGGTGTGCAGTTTGTAGTGATACACACAGCATGCCTTATGGAAACAAACCAGAAACTTGACCTGCCAGCCATCTAAATTAACAAATTGCAGGTGTTAGAAACCTGACTTCTGCCTCTGTTGTGATCTTTGAGGATGAATTACTTTACAGTTCATGGGGCTACAAAGTTCAGTGATAGTTTGTTTTTAAAACTTGTTTACTACCAGCTAAGAAATATGTAAAAATCCAGAGTTTGGGCACAGACGCACTTTAAACATTTCAGTCCCGGAAGGTTTTACCCCCTTAATGACCAGGCCATTTTTTGGGATGTGTTACTTTAGCTGACAATTGCGCTATAAATATATATATATATATATATATATATATATATATATATATAGTTACATAGTTAGTCAGGTTGAAAAAAGACACAAGTCCATCCAGTTCAACCACAAAATATATATATATATATATATATATAAAATAAATATCATACCAGCCCATATACCCAATTCTATACCCACAGTTGATCCAGAGGAAGGCAAAAAACCCCAGCAGAGCATGATCCAATTTGCTAAAGCAGGGGGAAAAAATTCCTTCCTGATCCCCCGAGAGGCAATCGGATTTTCCCCGGATCAACCTTACCTATAAATGTTAGTACCCAGTTATATTATGTACACTTAGGAAATAATCCAGGCCTTTATTAAAGCAATCTACTGAGCTGGCCAGAACCACCTCTGCAGGGAGTCTATTCCACATTTTCACAGCTCTTACTGTGAAGAAACCTTTCCGTATTTGGAGATGAAATCTCTTTTCCTCTAGACGTAAAGAGTGCCCCCTTGTCCTCTTTGTTTACTGTAAAGTGAATAACTCGACACCAAGTTCCCTATATGGACCCCTTATATATTTGTACATGTTGATCATATCCCCCCTTAATCTCCTCTTATCAAGAGTGAATAAATTCAGTTCCTCTAATCTTTCCTCATACAGTGGGGATCGAAAGTTTGGGCACCCCAGGTAAAAATGTGTATTAATGTGCATAACGAAGCCAAGGAAAGATGGAAAAATCTCCAAATGGCATCAAATTACAGATTAGACATTCTTATAATATGTCAAAAAAAGTTAGATTTTATTTAGATCATTTACACTTTCAAAATTACAGAAAACAAAATAATGGCGTCTGCAAAAGTTTGGGCACCCTGCAGAATTTATAGCATGCACTGCCCCCTTTGCAAAGCTGAGACCTGCCAGTGTCATGGATTGTTCTCAATCATCGTCTGGGAAGACCAGGTGATGTCAATCTAAAAGGTTTTAAATGGCCAGACTCATCTGACCTTGCCCCAACAATCAGCACCATGGGTTCTTCTAAGCAGTTGTCTAGAAAACAAACTGAAAATAGTTGACGCTCACAAAGCTGGAGAAGGCTATAAGAAGATAGCAAAGCGTTTTCAGTTGTCAATATCCTCTGTTCGGAATGTAATTAACAAATGGCAGTCATCAGGAACAGTGGAAGTTAAAGCAAGATCTGGAAGACCAAGAAAAATATCAGACAGAACAGCTTGCAGGATTGTGAGAAAAGCAATTCAAAACCCACGTTTGACTGCACGATCCCTCCAGAAAGATCTGGCAGACACTGGAGTTGTGGTACACTATTCCACTATAAAGAGATACTTGTACAAATATGGTCTTCATGGAAGAGTCATCAGAAGAAAACCTCTTCTATGTCCTCACCACAAAAATCATTTGAACTTTGAAAATGAACATATAGACAAGCCTGAGGCATTTTGGAAACAAGTTCTGTGGACCGCTGAGGTTAAAATAGAACTTTTTGGCTGGAATGAGCAAAGGTACGTTTGGAGAAGAAAGGGCACAGAATTTAATGAAAAGAACCTCTTTCCAACTGTTAAGCATGGGGGTGGATCAATCATGCTTTGGGGTTGTATTGCAGCCAGTGGCACAGGGAACATTTCACGAGTAGAAGGAAAAATGGATTCAATAAAATTTCAGCAAATTTTGGATGGTAACTTGATGCCACCTGTGAAAAAGCTGAAGTTAAAGAGAGGATGGCTTCTACAAATGGATAATGATCCTAAACACACCTCAAAATCCATGGGGGATTACATCAAGAGGCGTAAACTGAAGGTTTTACCATGGCCTTCACAATTTCCTGACCTCAACATTATTGAAAATCTATGGATAGACCTTAAAAGAGCAGTGCCTGACAGACAGCCCAGAAATCTCAAAGAACTGATAAGAAATTATATCTCTCTCTCTGGAGTACATACCTCTCTTAATACAGGAAAGGACTTTGCTTGCTTTGGAAACCGCAGCTTGGCATTGTTTGCTATTATTGAGCTTATGATCTACCAAAACCCCCAGATCCTTCTCCACTATGGATTCCCCCAGTTGTACTCCCCCTAGCATGTATGATGCATGCATATTCTTAGCCCCCAAGTGCATAACTTTACATTTCTCAACATGAAACCTCATCTGCCACATAGTCACCCAATTAGACAGAGCATTGAGGTTGGCTTGTAAATTGGAGACATCCTGTAAGGACGTATATAGACTGCTATAAAATACCCAATAAAAAAAAATCTAACTTTTTCATCAATTTAGGCCAATATGTATTCTGCTACATATTTTTGGTTAAAAAAAACCCCAATAAGTATATATTGATTGGTTTGCGTAAAAGTTATAGCGTAATACAAAATAGGGCATAGATTTATGGCATTTTTATTATTATATTTTTTTTTACGAGCAATGGCGGTGATCAGTGATTTTTAGCGGGACTGCGACATTGCGGTGGATAGATTGCGAACCTAATTGACATTTTTGACACTTTTTTGGGGAAGCAGTGACATTATTACAGTGGTCAGTGCTAAAAATATGCACTGACATTGTACTAATGACACTCGCTGGGAAGGGGTTAACATCAAGGGCGATCAAGGGGATAACTGTGTTCCCTGTGTGGGTTTAATAACTGTATGGGGGATGGGCTGCCTGGGATAACACAGAGATCTATCTTCCTGCATAGCAGAAAGACAGGATCTCAGTGTAATCCCCTGTTAGAATGGAGATCTGCCTTGTTTACTTCAGCAGATGCCTGTTCTGTCTATGCTGGGAACGATAATGGGTCGGCCGGTGGACATCGAGTCTGCCGGGCCTGCTGATTGGCTCCCCCTCTGGCTAATTGGCGTGTACCCACAGAAGCTAGTGCACAAACTGCCATACCAGTACGGTGATTTGCACAGCCGAGCCACCTTGCCGCAGTGTATCTTTGGTGACTGCTCAGCTAGTGGTTAAATAAATACTAGGGAATGCTCTCAGTTAGTATACACTCTGAGATCGTTATCTGAATTTTAACATTTGCTCTCTCATATTTTTATGTTTGTATTGTATTTAGAGGTTAACTGCCTGAACCAAACTAGCATAATTATTGTGGAAAACTACTAAAGGGGAAGTACAGTCTGCACACATGATTTGAAAATATACCTGTTCCAACAAAAACATATTGAAAACATTTTCATAGAAACAATTGTAGAAATTTAAGTGAATATACTACATAGCAATTACTCACCTTTTCAACAGTTTGAACTGGCAAACATTAGATCTTCATTCAAATAGTACCTGCAGATGAAGAGATGTATATTAATTTGCATAACCTACATAAACAAAAATGCAGATTTGTCCTACGGAAAAAAGGTAGTACCCTCTTACATCTGTCACGACTATTAATCCATGAAATTAGCATCAGGTGTTCTAAATTATAGGCCAATGATTAGAACCTCGCCATCTGTCCAGGCTGTCCATTTCATCCGATCTCGCCAGAGGACACTGAAGCTCTGACAGGTCCGTCCCTGCACAGTGAACAGAGATGGACCTGTCATCCGCCGGCTCAGCGGGGTTCAACGGAGTGAACCTCCACTGAGCTAGCGGAGTCCGCCGAGCAGATTTGCCCTGCGAGAAAGGGGCCTTAGGGAGTTACATAGGTGGAACATATCTTATTTAAACCTCAGACAGCTATGGTCTGGTGTTCTCTTTGCTATTTGCTTGTGTGGTGCCATCATTCCAAGATCAAAAACGACTCTATACAACCCTTAAAAAGAAGGTTGTGGATGCCTGTGAGTCTGCAAATAAAATCAATCATATATCGTAGATTTCAAATGGTTTGTACAACTCTTGCAAAAGTTGGTGTCAAAGTCAGGGGCACAACTACAGCTCACGGGGACCCATAGCAAAATGTTGAGCTCTCTCCGTGACACCTGGCAATGTCATTTGGGTCAATAGTGTAATTTATCCTAACATAACATATGTCTAAGCCCTTGTACACACGGTCGGACATTCCGACAACCAAATCCGTTGGATTTTGTCTGACGGATTTTGTCCGAAACTGTTGCATACACACGGTCGGACAAAGTTGTAGGAAAATCCAATCGTTTTGAACGTGATGACGTTATTTCGTTACGACGGGACTACGTTCAGGCTAGTAGCCAATAGCTTTGGTCTAGGAATTTGATCTGAGCATGCGTGGCACTTTGTTCGATCGGAATTCTCTACACACAATCGGACAAAGTCCGATCGGATCATGTTGTCGGAAAGTTTTACAGCCCAGCTCTAAAACTTTGTCCGTCGGATATTGTGATGGAAACAGTCCGATGGAGCCCACACACAGTCGGATTATCCGACAACACAGTCCGATCGGACATTTTCCGTCGGAATGTCCGACCGTGTGTACAAGGGTTAAGGCTGTGTTCACATATATGTGGGTTGGGTGCGTTTTTAACCGCATCCAATTCGCATAACATGTGAGTGTGACCGGCTTTCAATGGAGCTGGTTCACAGCAGCCGCCGGGTGGTTTTTAAAGGTGTTGGTTTGAGGTCAGGACTCAGGGTTGAGGTGCAGGCCAGTCAAGTTCCTCCATCCCAAATGTCTTTATGGACCTTGATTTGTGCACTGGTGTGCAGTCATGTTGGAACAGGAAGGGCCAACCTAAAACTGTTGCCACAAAGTTGGCAGTATGAAATTGTCCAAAATGTCTTAGTATGCTGTCGCCTTAAAAGTTCCATTTACTGGAACTAAGGGACCAAAGCCAACCCGACACCATAATCCCCCCTCCACCAAATGATATGGACCAGTTGCACTGAAAGTCACCTGACTTTGAAGTCGGGCTAGCATTTTTCCCCAAATGATTTTAAGCCTCCCCACCCCTTTCTTAATTGTACAGTATAGCAGTGGTCATCAACCCTGTCCTCAGGGCCCACTAACAGGCCAGATTTGCAAGATAACTGAAATACATCACAGGTGATATCATTTGCTGCTCAGTTATTGCAGTATTCTAGTCTGCATCTCCCCAAGGTAATACATAAAACCTGGCCTGTTAGTGGGCCCTGAGGACAGGGTTGATGACCACTGCAGTATAGGACACAGGGTCTTTAGTCTTAACTATGGGCTACTTGCAGCTACCTTCAGGTTATTTGACACTGAAAAAAAAAAAAATCTAATTTAACCCCTTCCACGCCCAGCAAACTTTTTGCTAGTGTTTCTAGGTGTTGGATATCTCTCTATTAAGAGAAACTTACATCATTCTTTTGTATTCAGTTTTTTTTTCTCAGGACTTTTCTATCAAGATTTCTACCTGCCCTTTAGCCACTGTGGCTCCCTTGTGGTAGCTTTCTGGATCAGTTGACTCCTCAGCTAAGCCTTGAAAGAAGATGTGGGGCTGGACTGTAATATTGCTTTGGTCACTGGATGGGTGATCACCTTGACAGGTAGTGCATCACATTGAGTTAGTCACAGGGTGCTATATATGGTCTTGGTCTGTGGTCCAAGGTGGAGCCTTGTCTCTGAAAACCATTGGTTGAGCAGAGTCATGCACCCATTATTGAAAACATTTGCTGCAACCAGAGTGCCCCCACTTTTCAGAATGGGAGGATGCCTATTGGCCTTCTTGGCCATCTGGTCCCAAGAAATCATAGACGTTTGGATCCAGTGTCATTTCCAAAACTAGAGTTTTGGGCTTTGCCTCCTCTCCACTTCATGCCCTTAAATTAGCCAACTTTCCCACAATAATGAGCATATCTCCACGCTGCTATTCAACAGCTTCTTTCTGGTCCATGAACGATTCCAGATTTTCCACTTAAACCTGTTCACTGTTTCCAAGGCAAATGAAGCCACTCAGCACATTCTGGATCTGGTATTTTCTCAACTTGTTCCAGAGTTCCACATGGAATCTGCCAGGTTGGTCATTGCCTCCCTTCTACCAGAGGACCTACTGGCCTCAGTAGATATCAGGGATGCTTAATCAGACAAGCCCATCTTTCCCCCTCATGAAGGCTATGTGTGTTTTACTGTGGGCACACAACATTACCATTTGTTATCTGTACATTTGGCCTGCTAACAGCACCCTGGGTCTTTACCAAGGTGTTAGCATTGGTCCTAGCTCTCCTACTCTCAAAGCATATCCATGTATTGGGATACCTTAATGACCAGTCCAGGCAAACCCTGTCAGCCAATGTTCAATATAGAGTTCCGACCTTGCAGAGAATTGTATCAATCCTCAATCTTCAGAAGTTGAAACCAACTCACCAATTGGAGTACCTGAGCCTGATATTGGATTTGGTCCTATCCAGGATTTTCCTACCCCGGGACAAACTTCTGCCCCTCCACTCAAATGCGAAGACCCCTTGGTTCAGGAGTCAGTACTCTTTTTTCCCCCTTCATGAGGGTCTTGAGCCTGATAGTAGCCTCCTTTGCGGCAGTCCCGAATAACTAGTTTGACTCCAGACCATTGCAACCCAGTATGGCTGCATGGGACAAACAGTCTAGGTTCCTAGACAACCTTATGTGTTTGACCCGCAAAGCCAGACACTTTTTTGGGGATGATACATTTTTATCATGGTGCTGGAGTCAGGAAAACTCCCCCCCCCCCCCCAAAGACGTGGAACATTTTCCCAATAGATGCAAAAACATCAAAACAATACAAGGAAATTTGTCTGCACGGACTTGATGTGGTCCACACTTTGAGAGTCTACCTTTTGACTACAGCCACCTTTTTTACTATCAGATTGTCTCTTTGTCCTTCTTGAAGGCTCCCATAGGGGGCTCCTTGCTTTACGCTCTACCATAGCTAGGTGGATTAGACGAGTCATCGTTCCTGCCTAAGGGTTACTTCCTTCCCTGTAAAGGAGCACTCTACCAGATCTATTGGTGCTTTTTGGGCTTTTCAGAATCAGACATCTGTTTCCCAGATTTGCCAGGCTGCCAGCTGGGCTTCTGTTCACACATTTGTAAAGTTTTACCAAATGGATGTTCGGCCTCATATAATGCTATTTTGGGTGTAAACTGATTCAAGCTATTCTTGATGAGCCCTTCCATGTTAGTGGGCTTGTTGTTTGTTTTCTCTATTGCCCACCCTTTAGTTGGACTTCTTTTCTTTTCAATACTTTCTCTGACAATACAGCAGCCAAGACCTGTAACATGCCTTAAAAAACTGAGCTTTAGTATTGGTAATTAAAGTGCAATACTTGCACCCAACACTGCAGCTTAGCACAAAACAACCCAAGCAGTTCAGTTCCTTCACTTAGAAAAATCATAATCATTTAGCAAACTTATCTGAACATCAATTGTGTGTGAGGCAAGGCAGTAGAATGCTATTTAAGAGAAAGCAAGTTTGGCACTTTTATACTGAAGTATCCATTGTTAATGTTTTTTGGAATTTCAGGAAGGTTTACGTTCTTTACAGAGGATGCAGTCTGAGCCAGAGCAGTGCTAATCCACCCTCAAATTTTTCCAGTTTTGTCTGTGCATCAATCTAAGAAACAATTGAATTCATAATGGTCTCTAGAAGCATACCTCCCATCACCATTTCTGTCAGGATGTGGACCTTATCTACAGATGTTATCAACATTTGTCCAAGGTTTCCACAAATACTTGTATAAGATTTAGAATAACAAATTCACTTTCTAAAAAAATCCACACAAAAGACTACCGTAAATACAATGTTGCATAGTCTTGATACAGTAGACAGGCTTATTTTCAGATCCTCCTGTTAATAATCCTCCTTGCAAGAAGTTGCAGACATTCTCATCATGTTTAGAAACTAAATGGAATGTTGCTGTTGTGAGCCTTCACTATAGTTCTGGTAGATTTTGCAGACCTGGGGCTTGCCATGGTTATTGAAGATGACGATGGCTTTAATCTTGGTGGCTCTGGGCTATGACTTCTACGGTTGGCGCCCGGCATTGCTCTGCCTAGCACAGGTGTTTTAACCGCAATGTTAATTTTGTTGACAAAAACGTTTTCGTCAAAATTTTCATCAACGGACTATGACGAAACCTACAGTGACGAAAACGAAATGAAAAGTACATCACCAAAGGCAAAACACTTTTTTTTTTTTTTTTATTAAGCAAGGGTTATATAGGTCAGTTGTTTTATTTAGCTATCTGCGTCTCATTGGGGAGGTTTTCCTCCACTTCCTATCCTATAGGCAAAACAGGAAGTGAGGCAATTCCCGGTTGTCATCAGGATCACCAAACTAGTGTCCCCATTGTAAGATTTCCTATTTCCTATTTCCTATTCAAGTTCTGGTGATAACCCAAACTTTCTGATTTTCATTAACTTTCACTTTCATTGAGAACAGTAAACATGACAAATATAGAGGGTGAATCTCTCTAACAGGGACACAGACAACAATAAAAAAAAACTGATAGGTATTCTAATCCCTCTCCACTATCCAAAACAAATAAATAAATAAAATAGTTTTGACTTTAGGTAAATTTTACCAGTAGTTCAGTAAGCACTGTTTTCTTGCAGTAATGGGGTCAATTCTCGCAGGTGGGTTTAAAGTGGTTGTAAAGGCAGAAGGTTTTTTATCTTAATGCATTCAATAAGATAAAAAACTTTCTGTGTGCAGTAGCCTCCTAATACTTACCTGAACCCCATCTCAACCCAGTGATGTTGCATGAGAGCCACAAAGTCCAGGGACTCTCTCTCCTTCCTCATTGGCTGAGACAGCAGTGGGCACCATTGGCTTCCATGCTGTCAAAGATAGTGATCCAATAAGGAGAAAGAGAGGGGGTGGGGCCGAGCCTCCATATCTGAATGTCTGTCACACAGAGCAGCGGCTCAACTCGGATGCCCCCATTTGCAAACTGTTTGCTATGGGGGCACTCATCAGGAGGGAGGGGCCAGGATAGGGTTGCCACTTGTCCGGGATTCACCCGGATAGTCTGGGATTTAGATCATGTGTCCGGGTTTCAGTCTATCTGAAACTTGGACACATCAGTGACAGCCCTGCAGCACCAGTCCTCCCATCACCCTCTCCCCTCCCATTGGCTTCCAGTGTTTTGAATTATGTTGATGGGGGGTGCTTTAACTGGGTTACAGACTTGCCTAAGGGGAATTATACTGGGGGATAGACGGACCTGGGGTAATGTACTGGAGGATAGACTGACCAAGGAGGGATTATACTGGAAGACAGACTGACCTGGGCGGATGTACTGGGGTACGGACTGACCTGGAGGGGGGAGGGACTGTACTGGGGGACAGACTCACCTTGTTTAATTTAACTACATTTCTTAAACGTCTCTTATTAACACAATTTGGCCACACTCACTGTTCCTCACAGGATGCTACATGGGCTACAATACTATTCTCGGGGCACCCAAAGGTGCTCCAGGTCTTTTAAAATCCTATAGTGTTTAAAAAGAAATTGCTGCTAAAGTGTTCGGGTTTGGTTTGATGAAAAGGTAGCCACCCTAGGCCAGCAGCGCAGAGAAGGACCTAGAAAGCACAGGTAAGTATAACCTGTTTGTTATTTTTAAACGAAAAAAAAAAAAAAACCATAGTTTAACCACTTGCCGCCCACCCTATAGGCAAATGACGGCTGCAAAGTGGTGTCCAATCACGGCTGATCACAGTGGAAATAGGAAGAGCCGCAAGTAGAGGAGAGCCGATTGGCTGCTCCTCTGACAGGGGGGTCTGTGCTGATCGATTATCAGCACAGCCCCACCGAGGATGCCCACACTGGACCACCAGGGATGCCCAGCACCAGGTATGCCACCCTAGACCACCAGGGATGCCAGTCAGTGCCCATAATGGATGCCAATCAGTGCCCACAAAGGATGCCAATCAGTGCCCACAATGGGCATTATTGTTTGGCACTGATTGGCATCCATCAGCACAAAATACAATACAATGTTGCCTATCAGTGCCCATCCGTGCCACCTATCAGTGCCCATCCATGCCAACTATCAGTGCCCATCCATGCCCATCTGTGCCGCCTATCCATGGCCATTCATGCCGCCTATCCATGCCAATCCTTGCCAGCTATCAGTGCCAATTTGTGCCACCTATCCATGCCAATCCGTGCCAGCTATCAGTGCCAATTTGTGCCACCTATCAGTGTCCATCCGTGTCGCCCATCAGTGCCGCCTATCAGTGCCACATATCAGTGCCCATCAATTCCACCTCATCAGCGCCACTTCATTGGTGCCACCTCATCAGTGCCGCCTTATCAGTGCCCATCAGTGAAGGAGAAAACTTATTTACAAAGTTTTGAAACTGAAACAAAAAAAAACATTTTTTTCAAAATTTTCGGTCTTTTTTTTATTTGTTTAGCAAAAAATAAAAACCATAGAGGTGATCAAATACCACCAAAATAAAGCTCTATTTAAAAAAAAAAAATGATAAAAATGTAATTTGGGTACAGTGCAGCATGACCGTGCAATTGTCATTCAAAGTGCGACAGCGCTGAAAGCTCAAAATTGGTCTGGGCAGGAAGGTGTTTAAGTGGCCGGTATTGAGGTGGTTAATATCACTTTAACTCCATTACACATGTCCTTTTCTCAAATGTCTGACAATTCAGCATCTATTTACTAAACACACGTAATGATGCTTCCATTGATACAACTGAAAAAAAAAAAACCCTTGCTAAATGATTTACAGAGAGGGTCCAATGAGTAACAGAGGTTACTTTGGTTGGTATAGCATTGTTCATGACTATCCCTGGTGAGTTTGTATAATTACTGTGTAGGGATATTAGTGAGCTCCACAGGGACAGGGACTGATGTGAATGGTGCATTGTTCTCTGCTTCACTGCCGAAGATCTAGGTGTGCTATAAATGAATAGAATGAACAGAATGAATAACATACTGAATTTCTTTGACTTGTGTTTCACATTTGCATGAGCATCACCATGACATTAGGCCAGCTTCTGTCAGGCAAGGCTGCTGTACACACTGAGTGAATGTCAGCCGGTTTCTGTTGAATCGGCCAATATTCGGCCCATCTACACTAGCCTTAAATTGATACTAAACACACTGTTTAATTTACATGGTCCCTTCTATTTCTGTAGATGGATGATGGCACTGTAATTATTTTCATTATTTCCTTATCGATATACAGCTGTCACATGACCCAGAGCTTCTAGTCCTCTGCTGCTGGTCACATGTTCAAAATAAGAATAAAAACTTTGGGATACAGAATAACAAAAAAATATTGTTACTGGTTAATCAAATAAGGAGTATTGTATCAGAGAATAAAATATACAGTATCTCACAAAAGTTAGTACACGCCTCACATTTTTGTAAATGTATTATTATTTCTTTTTATGTGACAACAATGAAGAAATGACACTTTGCTACAATGTAAAGTAGTGAGTGTACAACTTGTATAACAGTGTAAATTTGCCGTCCCCTCAAAATTACTCAACACACAGCCATTAAAGGGGTTGTAAACCCTTGCCATTTTTCACCTTAATGAATTCTATGCATGAAGGTGAAAAACCTCCTTTTCTGCAGCAGCGCCCCAGAGGCCCCCTTATACTTACATGAACCCCGTAATTCCCACGACGGGAACGAGCACACCAGCTCCAGACGGTGTCTCGTGTCCTCTTTGGATAGATTAATAGCAGTGCAGCCATTGGCTCCCGCTGCTGTCAATCAAATCCAATGATGCGGGGGCCGGGGGCGGAGCCGAGTCCTGCTGTCTATGTCTACAGACGCAGGAAACGGGAGCGTGCCCAAATGGGTGTCCACGAAGGAGATCGCTTCTCCAACAGGCACTCAAGAAGAGGAGGAGCCAGGAACGCCATGGAGGGACCCCAGAAAAGGAGGATCAGGGCCACTCTGTGCAAAACCAACTGTACAGCAGAGGTAAGTATGACTTTTTGTTTTTTTTAAACAAACCTTTACAACCACTTTAATGTCTAAACCACTGGCAACAAAAGTGAGCACACCCCTAAGTGAAAATGTCCAAATTGGGCCCAATTAGCCATTTTTCCTCCCCAGTGTCATGTGACTCGTTAGTGTCACAAGGTCTCAGGGGTGTTAAGTTTGGTGTTATCGCTCTCACTCTCTCATACTGGCCACGGGAAGTTCAACATGGCACCTCATGGCAAAGAACTCTCTGAGAATCTGAAAATAGAATTGTTGCTTTACATAAAGATGGCCTAGACTATAAGAAGATTGTCAAGACCCTGAAACTGAGCTGCAGCACGGTGGCCAAGACCATACTTCGGTTTAACAGGACAGGTTCCACTCAGAACAGGCCTCGCCATGGTTGACCAAAGAAGTCGAGTGCACAGAGTCATATCCAGAGTTTGTCTTTGGGAAATAGACATATGAGTGCTGCCAGCAATGCTGCAGAGGTTGATGGGGTGGGAGGTCAGCCTGTCAGTGCTCAGACCATACGCCGCACACTGCATCAAGTCTTCATGGATGTCATCCCAGAAGGAAGCCTCTTCTAAAGATGATGCACAAGAAAGCCTGCAAACAGTTTGCTGAAGACAAGCAGACTAAGGATATGGAATACTGGAACCATCTCCTGTGGTATGATGAGACCAAGATAAACTTATTTGGTTCAGATGGTGTGGGTGGCAACCAGGTGAGGAGTACAAAAAGACAAGTGTATGTTGCCTGCAGTCAAGCATGGTGGTGGAAGTGTCATGGTCTGGGGCTGTATGAGTACTACTGGCACTGGGGAGCTACATTTCATTGAAGGAACCATGAATGCCAACATGTATTGTGACATACTGAAGCAGAGCATGATCCCCTATCCTTCAGAGACTGGGCCGTAGGGCAGTATTCCAACGTAACGACCCCAAACACACTTCCAAGACGGCCACTGCCTTGCTAAATAAGGTGAGGGTAAAGATGATGGACTGGCCAAGCATGTCTCCAGACAGTAACCTTCCATGGGTGTGGCTCCACCCCAACCTCAACAGGAACCACTATTTAACACCATATTCTCCTAGCCTGCCTTGCCGTGTAATATTGTATGTTTGGCTTCCTGTTTCCTGCTTGCCGTGTGCTCTATGTTTGTCTCTGTTACCGATCTTGGCGTGTTCCCAACTATCCCTGTCTGCTTGTGACCCTGACCTTTGGCGTATTCTTGACTATCCCCGTTTGCCTGTGACCCTGACCTTTGGCGTGTTCTCACTTATCCTTGTCTGCTACTTGTCCTTACTATCCCTTGCTCTCCTGGGCTGCTGTTTCCTTTCCATTCTCCTGTAGCCTACCGTGAGTGTGAGCTGGGAGACCCTGGGGGCCACAACCTGGAGCCAGTTGTAGCCCAGTCCATCCTCCCCACTAGAGGCTCTGGTGAATGCCCGCTGGCTTTTAGACTCTGCGTCCTGGGAAATCTATGCTATGTTGGTGCTCCAGGGGACCTGCCTTCCTGAACCACCCCGAGTTCAATCCGCAGCAGTCAGCCTTAGGGTCCACTACCTTAGTGGTGCACTCCTGACCCCCACGGGGTGCATCTGTCACTTGGTCTCAGGTGACCTGACAGGTGTACTCACTTTTGTTGCCAGCGGTTTAGACATTAATGGTTGTGTGTTGAGTTATTTTGAGGGGGCAGCAAATTTACACTGTTATATAAGATGTACACTCACTACTTTACATTGTAGCAAAGTGTAATTTTTTCAGTGTTGTCACATGAAAAGATATAATAAAATATTTACATAAATGTGAGGTGTGTACTCACTTTTGTGAAATACTACGTGTGTGTGTGTGTGTGTGTGTGTGTGTGTGTGTGTGTGTGTGTGTGTGTGTGTGTGTGTATATATATACAGTGCCTTGCGAAAGTATTCGGCCCCCTTGAACTTTTCAACCTTTTGCCACATTTCAGGCTTCAAAACATAAAGATATAACATTTTTATTTTTTGTGAACAATCACCAACAAGTGGGACACAATTGTGAAGTGGAACGAAATCTATTGGATTTTTGAAACTTTTTTAACTGATAAAAAAAATGAAAAGTGGGGCGTGCAAAATTATTCGGCCCCCTTGCGTTAATACTTTGTAGAGCCACCTTTTGCTGCGATTACAGCTGCAAGTCGCTTGGGGTATGTCTCTATCAGTTTTGCACATCGAGAGACTGAAATTCTTGCCCATTCTTCCTTGCAAAACAGCTCGAGCTCGGTGAGGTTGGATGGAGAGCGTTTGTGAACAACAGTTTTCAGCTCTTTCCACAGATTCTCAATTGGATTCAGGTCTGGACTTTGACTTGGCCATTCTAACACCTGGATACGTTTATTTGTGAACCATTCTTTTGTAGATTTTTGCTGTATGTTTGGGATCATTGTCTTGTTGGAAGATCTCTGTCCCAGTTTCAGGTCTTTTGCAGACTCCAACAGGTTTTCATCCAGAATGGTCCTGTATTTGGCTGCATCCATCTTCCCCTCAATTTTAACCATCTTTCCTGTTCCTGCTGAAGAAAGGCAGGCCCAAACCATGATGCTGCCACCACCATGTTTGACAGTGGGGATGGTGTGTTGAGGGTGATGAGCTGTGTTGCTTTTACGCCAAACATATCGTTTTGCATTGTGGGCAAAAAGTTCGATTTTGGTTTCATCTGACCAGAGCACCTTCTTCCACATGGTTGGTGTGCCTCCCAGGTGGCTTGTGGCAAACTTTAGACCAGACTTTTTATGGATATCTTTGAGAAATGGCTTTCTTCTTGCCACTCTTCCATAAAGGCCAGATTTGTGCAGTGTACGATTGATTGTTGTGCTATGGACAGACTCTCCCACCTCAGCTGTAGTTCTCTGCAGTTCATCCAGAGTGATCATGGGCCTCTTGGCTGCATCTCTGATCAGTGTTCTCCTTGTCTAAGCTGAAAGTTTAGAGGGACGGCCAGGTCTTGGTAGATTTTCAGTGGTCTGATACTCCTTCCATTTCAAAATGATCGCTTGCACAGTGCTCCTTGGGATGTTTAAAGCTTGGGAAATCTTTTTGTATCCAAATCCAGCTTTAAACTTCTCCACAACAGTATTACGGACCTGCCTGGTGTGTTCCTTGGTCTTCATGATGCTCTCTGCCCTTTCAACAGAACTCTGAGACTATCACAAAGCAGGTGCATTTGTACAGAGACTTGATTACACACAGGTGGATTCTATTTATCACCATCAGTCATTTAGGACAACATTGGATCATTCAGAGATTCTCGCTGAACTTCTGGAGTGGGTTTGCTGCACTGAAAGTAAAGGGGCCGAATAATTTTGCACGCACCACTTTTCAGTTTTTTATTTGCTAAAAAAGTTTAAATTATCCAATATATTTCGTTCCTCTTCACAATTGTGTCCCACTTGTTGGTGATTCTTCACAAAAAATTAAAATGTTATATCTTTATGTTTGAAGCCTGAAATGTGGCAAAAGGTTGAAAAGTTCAAGGGGGCCTAATACTTTCGCAAGGCACTGTATATACAGTATATCTCCAGCAGGATTATTGTATTCTTTATTGATAAAGCCTAACTGGGCCACCATAGTTATATTTATTTTATTCAGCTATATTTTTTTAAAATGTTATTATAAAGTTAAAATAAAACTCTGCGCCACAGGAAAAACAAAACAGAGATAAATGTGATTATGGCTGCTGCAGTCTTCAAAATGTGTCTAACATGGTCACATTTGTGAGCCCTATAAATGGACAACAAGTGCAGCACTCAACAATGGGACCAGCATACAAAGAACTTCACTATTGATGTGTTGAATGAAGTTCATTTATTAAATGCATGCTTAAATGTTTAAAAACAAAAGTCAAATGAGGATGAGGTAATCAAAATAAACGTAGTAAAAAGAAACTCATTGCCATTGTTGAAATACTCTGAGAAATTATATATACGATACCACCATTAATCCGGATGACAGGGGGTTAACATCAGCAAGTTTACTCCAAGGACTTTGACATGGCGCATGCGCGCGAAACATGTAAGCCACGGTCGTTCCGGCAACATGGAGCTCACATTCCACCACACAGTCCTCCTTGCTTCTGGCCCCGACATCAGCGTCATCCAGGGCACCTACCAGGACGCCGGTGTTCTGTCCAAAAATGTCCACCTATCGCACCTATGGCGCAGTATGGAGCATAAGGAGATTCGGAAAATCTCTGAAGATGAACGGCGCTTGCACCGTGAGTACAGGTGCAAGCCCCACCATCTAAGTGGACATAGGGCGGGCTCGCTACGTTCGGGGACGGCCTCGCTTCGCTTGGGTCTTTTTTTATTCTAACTCTATGTCCACTTGGATGGTGGGGATTGAACCTGGACTCCCAGCACAGGAGCCATTCATCTTCGGATATTTTCGGAATCTGCTTGTCATGTGTACTGCACATGCACAGTACACAGCGGACACTATCCAACGGGGGACACTATTTGACTGGACACCGGCTCTCACCCAGCCAGCCTGATCAGCTTGCCTGAGTGCAATAACTAGTGACGCACACTACAATACACCTCCCGCAGCACAGCGGGTCGGATATTTGTGACAAGCCACCGGTCGCATTGCGGTGACCCATGTTTTTCCACCCTTCATATTTCTTTTGGATATTGAGTTATACTTTTCAGGATCAAGACTTGGAGTAAACTTGCTGATGTTAACCCCCCGTCATCCGGATTAATGGTGGTATCGTACATATAATTTCTCAGAGTATTTCAACAAAGGCAATGAGGTTCTTTTTACTATGTTTATTTTGATTATCTCATCCCCATTTGATTTAAGTGTGCATTTAATAAATGAACTTGATCCAACACATCAATAATGAAGTTCTTTGTATGCTGGTCCCATTGAGCGCTGCACTAATGTTCGATGTATCAGTAAGTCCCATTCAAATAGTTGTTTAAAAACAAAGGTAAGTGAATGTCACCAGCACCCTGTTCACATACTGCTTTGCTGCAGTGCCTTTATGCAGGGGCGGACTAACAACTCATGGGGCCCCCAGGCAATAGGAGATTATAGGGCCCCCAGGCAATCAGATTATGGTGCCACAGAGTATACCATCACACAGTAGACACATACATGTGCACACAGTATACACAGACATGTTTCTATTAGCTGAGAAGGTACTGGAGAGGTCGGGCAACTATAATCTCAGGATTTTTAGACCAAAAGGATGTCGGTAAGGGACATTTCAGAGATAGATGTAAAAAAAACACAGATTTTTACATACTGTCCCTGGTTTTACTGAGGTTGGCAACCCTGATGGGGCCCCCTAGTGGCCCGGGGCCCTCCGGCAGTGCCCAAGTGGCCAAATGGTCAGTCCGCCCTTGCTTTTATGCTATCAAAAAGCATGCTGATAGGAGGAGTGAGCAGAGTGAGAAAGTAAGAAAGTATTATACTTCTCCTTTCACTATCGAGTCACGGCCTGGGGACAGAAAGTAGACTTGTATATGTCCAGTAAACTGCAGCAGAGAAAAATCAGGCCTCCTGCCCTGCCAGATAGGGTTGTGCTATGGGGTACATCTGTGTAAATCTCAGGACTGGATAGACAGAAATACAAAACCTTTAGCAGGAAAAACTGCTTCCACATATATACCGTATTTCCTCTGCCTGGAAATCAGCTTTAAAAAATCAGTAGGTTTAGTAGTAGTTTCTGATGATGCAATATATTTTACTTTGGAATGAGCTGCAGTAGATATTATCATAAGACCAAACAATAAAATATACTTTTATAAAGGCAATGTCCTCTCTGGTAAAGAGCAAGCCAAGCCATGGAGTTGTTATCTAAAGACTATGGCTAATGTTTCTAGGACATGTACATTTTCCACTGCTATCACTTTTTCACTATCACTATTTTCCACTGCTATCACTTTTTCACTATCACTATTATTCACTGCTTTCGCATATTAGCCACCAGTTCTAAATTATCTGTATTTGACTTGCTTGTCGTACTTGCCAAACTAACAATAGGACTGGATGGGGGGATTCCTGTGGTAAAGAACAAGCAGTTACTTACAGTAGGCTGGATTCACACCTATGCATTTTTATTGCTTTTTGCATTTTGCAGATTTTCACTACAGAACGTGTTTCATAGGAAACCATGTTACATGGACTGCAGTGCAAATCTGCAAAATGCAAAAAGGACTAAGAATGCATAGGTGTGAATCAGGCCTTAGGGACGGATGATTTGCCCTGAATGCAATCTGTCTGTATCCAGGAATGATCATCTGTCCCTAACCTTGGATAACTGCTGAAAATATAGATATATGTGAATAGTAGAAGACAGACACAGCTCCAGTTAGGACCATAAAAATCACAACCTGGCCCCACAGGACTGTGAATTCCTTACTTATATCCAGCTTTAAGCGTAACGTAACCACTTAAAGACTGCCTACCGCATATTTACTGCAGCAGGTCAGCTCTATTGCACAAAATCACGTACCTGTATGTGATTTCTTGCAATAGCCACTGGCAGGCACGTGGGCAGCGCAATCACATGCTGATTGGACACAGGAGATGCCAATCGCAGCCCTACCAAACGTGTTTCGCATCACATTGCATCGTCAGGGGAACAGTAGCATGACAACACACTGATGAGAAACGCGTTGGGTGGGGCTACAAACGTTCTAAGCTGGAGTTGTGCCTTAATATTGATTCCACATGACCGCACACTCCTACCCTAGCATTTAGGCATTAGTGAGTGCAGTACAAAGTGTCCCAGCTAGGGTGCCTTAAGCCCTGCTCACATACATCTTACCTATGCAACTGGCTGGGATGTAATGTCTTATTTGTCCTGGTGGCTTGTATAAACATTTGTGCTCTTACATTTACATACCCTGGCAGAATTTATGCTTTCTTATCCATTTTTCAGAGAATATGAATAACACAAAAACTTTTCTTTCACTCGTGGTTAGTGTTTGGGCGAAGCCATTTATTATCAATCAATAGGGATGAGCTGAACACCCCCCGGTTTGGTTCGCACCAGAACCTGCGAACAGACCTAAAATTTGTGTGAACTTTAGAACCCTATTAAAGTTTATGGGTCTCGAACATTCAAAATCAAAAGTGCTAATTTTAAAGGCTAATATGCAAGTTATTGTCCTAAAAAGTGTTTGGGGACCTGGGTCTTGCCCCATGGGACATGTATCAATGCAAAAAAAAACTTTTAAAAGCGGGCGTTTTTTCAGGAGCAGTGATTTTAATAATGCTTAAAGTGAAACAATAAAAGTGTAACATTCCTTTAAATTTCATACCTGGGGGGTGTGTATAGTATGCCTGTAAAGGGGCATAAAGTGTCATTTAAAAGCACTCGTGGCTATAACGAATTGTCGGCTCCCCGTAATACAGAGAACAGTCATTGAAAGTCATTGATAAGAAATAAAATGCATGGGGTTCCCTCCAAATTCAATTACCAGGCCCTTCAGGCTTGGTATGGATATTGAGGGGAACCCCACGTCAATTTTTTTTTTTTAAATGACGTGGGGTTCCCCCCAAATATCCATACCAGACCTGAAGGGTCTGGTATATATTTAAAGGGGAACTCCACACCAAATAAAAAAAAATGGCGTGGAGTTCCCCCCAAAAATCCATAACAGGCCCTTTATCCAAGCATGCAACCTGGCAGGCTGCAGGAAAATAGGGGGGACGAGAGAGCATCCCCCCTCCTGAACCGTACCAGTCCACATGCCCTCAACATTGGGAGGATGCTTTGGGTTTCTGTGAACCCTCAAAGCACCATGTCCCCATGTTGATGGGGACAAAGGACTGATCCCCACAACCCTGGCCGGTGGTTGTGGGGGTCTGTGGGCGGGGGGCTTATCAGAATCTGGAAGCCCCCTTTAACAAGGGGACCCCCAGATCCCGCCCCCCTGAAATTTGGGGGAACCCCACATCATTTTTCTTTATTTGACATGGGGTTCCCCTTAATATCCATACCAGACCTGAAGGGCCTGGTAATTGAATATGGGGGGAACCCCATGCTTTTTTTTTGTTTTTTTTGTTTATCAATGACTTTCAATGACTGTGTATTACGGTGAGCCGACAATTCATTATAGCCACGAGTGCTTTTAAATGACTTTTTTTCCTCCAGAAATTACACTTTGTGCAGGGACAGTTCTAAGCACGGGAAACATGCGCCCCTTTACAGGCAAACTATACACACCCCCTAGGTACGAAATTTAAAGAAATAATATACTTTTATTGTTTCACTTTAAGCATTATTCAAATCACTGCTCCCAAAAAAAACTGCCATTTTTAAAACTTTTTTTGCATTGATACATGTCCCCTGGGGCAGGACCCAGGTCCCCAAACACTTTGTATGACAATAACTTGCATATAAGCCTTTAAAATGATCACTTTATATTTCTCCCATAAACTTTTACAGGGTGTTCCGCAGCTTTTCGAATTTGCAGCGAACACCCCAAATTGTTCGCTGTTCGGCAAACGGTCGAGCATGTTTAAATCGAACATGAGTGACTCGAACTTGAAGCTCATCCCTATCAATCAACTGTGTTTACGGTTTTTAAAATCATAATCACAACAGAAATTACCCAAATGACCCTGATCAAAAACGTACATACCCCAGTTCTTAATACTGTGTATTGCCCTCTTTAACGTCAATGGCAGCTTGAAGTCTTTTGTGGTATTTGTGGATGAGGTTCTTTATCTTCTCAGATGGTAAAGCTGCCCATTCCTCTTGGCAAAAAGCCTCCAGTTCCTGTAAATTCTTGGGCTGTCTTGCACAAACTGCACGTTTGAGATCTCCCCAGAGTGGCTCAATGATATTTAGGTCAGGAGACTGAGATGGCCACTTCAGAACCTTCACTTTATTCTTCTGTAGCCAATGACAAGTCGACTTGGCCTTGTGTTTTGGATCATTGTTGCATTGGAATGTCGAAGTACGTCCCATGCGCAGCTTACTGGTTGATGAATGCAAATGTTCCTCCAGTATTTTTTGATAAAATACTGCATTCATCTTGCCATCAATTCTGACCAAATTTCCTGTGCCTTTGTAGCTCACACATCCCCACGACATTAGCGATCCACCACCATGTTTCACAGTAGGAATGATGTACCTTTCTTCATAGGCCTTGTTGATTCCTCTCCAAATGAAGCGTTTATAGTTGTGGCCAAAAAGCTTAATTTTGGTCTCATCACTCCGTATGACTTTGTGGCAGAAGATTTGAGGCTCGTCTCTGTGCTGTTTGGCGTATTGGAAGCGGGATACTTTGTGGTATTTGCATAGTAATGCCTTTCTTCTGGCGACTCGACCATGCAGCCCCTCTTTCTTCAAGTGCCTCCTTATAGTGCATCTTGAAACAGCCACACTACATGTTTTCAGAGAGTCCTGTATTTCACCTGAAGTTATTTGTGGGTTTTTCTTTGCATCCCAAACAATTTTCCTGGCAGTTGTGGCAGAAATTTTAGTTGGTCTACCTGACTGTGGTTTGGTTTCAACAGAACCCCTAATTTTCCACTTCTTGATTAGAGTTTGAACACTGCTGATTGGCATTCTCAATTCCTTGGATATCTTTTTATACCCCTTTCTGTTTTTACAGTTCAACTACCTTTTCCTGCAGATCCTTTGGCAATGACTCAGAATCCGGAAACGTCAGTGCAGCACTGGATGAAAGATGCAAGGGTCTGTCAGGAGTCCAGAAACTCATTTACCTTTTATACACACACACACTCTAATTACAAGCAAACAGATCACAGGTGAGCATGCCTTTAATAGCCATTCAAACCCCTTTGTGTCAACTTTGTGTCCATGTTATCAGCAGGGTATGTAAACTTTTGATTAGGGTAATTTGAGTAGAATAAACACAGTTGGTTGATAATAAATGACTTCAGCCAAACACTAACCACGAGTGAAAGAAAAGTTTTTGTGTTCTCATTCATATTCTCTGAAAAAACGGTCAAGAAATCATAAATTCTGCCAGGGTACGTAAAGTTATGAGCACAACTGTACCTGCTCCACTGATACTCTACTTACTTCCAGCTTGGGGTTGCCACACATCTTTTTTTATCTTTATTTTTCATTGTTTTACAAAAATAGAGCGACAATTTTGAAAAAAACGCATTATTTTTTACTTTTTGTTATAAATATCCCCCAAAAATATATAAAAAAAAAAAAAATTTTTTTCCCTCAGTTTAGGCCGATACGTATTCTTCTACATATTTTTGGTAAAAAAAAAAAAAATATATCGCAATAAGCGATTATTGATTGGTTTGCGCAAAAGTTATAGCATTTACAAAATAGGGGATAGTTTTATGGCATTTTTATTATTTTTTTTTACTAGTAATAATGACGGTGATCAGCGGTTTTTATTGTGACTGTGACATTGTGGCGGACACATCGGACATTTTTGACACATTTTTGGGACCATTGTCATTTATACAGCAATCACTGCTATACAAATGCAGTGATTCCTGTGTAAATGACACTGGCAGTGAAGGGGTTAACCAATGGGTGGCAGTGTAGGGGTTAAGTGTTCCTAGGGGTGTGTTACTAACTGTGGGGGGCTGGGCTTTGTTTTAGTGAACACTAATCTCTGCTCCAATCACATGGAGCAGAGATCAGCGTCACTTGTTGCTACGCAGAACGGAGAGATGCAGTTTACAATGGCATCTCCTCGTTCAGCCGCCCCGTGAGACGATCGCAGGTATGCCCGCAGCGATCGAGTCCGCGGGACCCGCGACCAGACTCATGGGGGTCCTGACCAGCATGCGAGTGCACCGCCGGCAGCACGCTTGCGATGGCAGGGCGGAATTAAAAACTGGACGTACCTGTATGCCAATATGCTTGCCCGTGCCATTTTGCCGACGTACATCGGCGTGCGCCGGTTGGAAAGTGGTTAAATCACACCTCTATTTGTGTGAAGAAATCTATAAAAAAATTCATGTGGGTACAGTGTTGCATGACCACACAACTGTCATTCAAAGTGCGACATCGCTGGGGGGCGTGTCCGGATGTAACAGGAACCAGACGTGTTCCAGAGGAGCTCCGCTGATCCTGATACAATCAGCAACCATCCTGTACCTACACAGCGCGGGGAGGCCTCAAACTTTCCCCACAGGACACCGGACACCAGCTGCACCAGCCCCGGTGGGAATTGCAGTGCTCGCCTGATCGATTGAGCCTCGGCAGGGTCACGGCCAGCGCTATACTCTGGCCGCCATCTTGGGGCCTACTTGCCCGAGGGAGGAGAGGTGACGCTTCCATACACCTCGGCATCGGCGGGTTATAGGACGGAGAGGGAGCCCACGCCATCGAGGGAGATTCGCGGGGCCGCTCCCGGGAGCTTGCGGTCGCTGCCATCTTGCGGCCTAGCAATCCACAGCCATCCTTCCACTGCCGCCGCCTGGGGGCCCCCCGGGTTCCCCCTACAGACTCTCGGGAACCTGTTGCATCTGGCCCAGCCTATATCGTGGATCGTAGCCAGCCGATTGCAACCTATCGGCCCACGGCTGGCCCCACACTGCCGCCATCTTGAGGCCTACCTGGCCTCCGACATCCCCAGGCTCAATTTACAGTAATCCACGGGGGGGGGGGGGGGGGGGGTGAGGCGGTGGACCCCCCACACGTTCATAGGCGGTCTTTTGGAGGAGGCTGAGTTGAGCGGGGGCCTGGAGGGACACCAGGAGATCCATCCAGGCTGTTTACAGGCGCCATCTTGTAGCCTACTGCATCAGGCTTCTCCCCCACCTCAAGGTACAGTGTGTGTCAGCTTACTATACTACCCTCCTTGTGTCCCAATCTGCTCCCCGGAAGCAATACACCCCTCTCCTTGTGCCACCAGCTGGATCCCAGAACTACTGCTTCATCCTCCCTGTGCCTTCATCCTCACGGGGGCTGCCCTTTGCCGGGGGCCCTGTCCCTGTGCAGAGGCTCACCAATACCTCTTCCACTCTGCTAGCCGAACCCCAGAACTTGCCCGTTGCCACCACAGCAGGGAGAATTATACCCTGACACAGGAGCTAATCTCAGCTCATAAACTCCTTCCAGAATTTTCCGCATCCCAAGGGGAACCTCGGATGGGCCATCCTAAGACCCGCTACTTCAAATCCGGCTCCAAAACTCCCCGTGCCTCCCCGCCGATGGCAGCCTCGTCTGCAGGGCGGTCGGTGGCTGAGATGGCGTCCAGTATGCGGGTGGTCGCGGATTCGGGGGAGGTGGGGGCTCCCACGGGGGCAGAGATCCTAGCAGCCATAACATCCTGCAAAGAAACCCTCACAGCAAAGATCGACTTCTTGACTGTGGATGTCAGGCTCATCCGCCAGGATATGGATAAGTTCCGGTCACGCGTTGGCGAAGTGGAGGACAGGGTTTCCGCGGTGGAGAGCACGGTCCGATCAGATTCCAGGGAGGTGAAGGCCTTGCAGCTCCAGGTGAAGGCACTCCAGGAACGGGCAATAGATACCGAAAACCGCCTCAGGCGAAACAATATCCGTATACTTGGGCTCCCGAGAGAGCTGAGGGCTCCAGACCCGCTGAATTCACTGAGCAACTGCTATCCAACTTGTTCAATCTGCCGCCCACCTTTGTAGTGGAAAGAGCCCACCGGGTCCCACCGCTCCCTCTGAGGCCCAGGGCACCTCCGCGCCCTTTCCTGTTGCGGCTGCTAAACTATCGTGATCGGGGCCGCATCCTGGCAGCGGCTCGTACCATGCCTGAAATCAAGTATGAGAACACCAGACTGCTCTTTTTCCCAGACTTCTCTCAGGGGGTACAGCAAAGACACAAATCCTTTACTGATGTGAGACGCCGGCTTCGAGAACAAGGAATCCGTTTCGGTCTTTTGTATCCCAGCAGATTACGGATTACTGATGGTGACAGCACTCGCTTCTTCGATACCCCAGAGGCTGCGGCAGCTTGGCTGGACGCCCGCTAAACATACGCGATCACGGGGAAGAATGACTGACCACAATCAGTTGCGAAGTATCCCTCTTCTTTTCAACAGGACTGTCTTTTGATGCTTCCCTGCATTGACTGCTCTCTGCCCCCAGTCCTCTCCTCCCTATTACATCCCACTTATACCCATACTGAGTTTTTTTTTGTCTTCTGTTGCTGGCTGAAATGCTGTTCACTCCTGCCTAAGGAGCTCCAATGACTACCACTGATTCACCTCACCTTTGTTCAGAAACACCCCGTTTACCCCTCTGTTTTCCCCTCCACACTTGGATTTCCCTCCCGCACTAGAGGAGGACTCTCTCGGGAAGGTCTGTATCCACCTTCGGCCCAGTGGCCCAACATCCAGGGGTCCCAGTGACCTAAAGACTTTAATGTTTTTTCTAGTTAAGGGACAAAACCCTGCATCGGTTTATATGACTCCGTGGCCTATCTTTTGGGTCGTTGAGCTTGGTTCTCATGATGTCTGGGTAGGGTGTTTTATGTTTTGGGGGGAGGGGTTTTTCTACCTTAAAGTAATGAATAAGTACTGCGCTGCTCATAGGCTGCTGATTGTATGTGCTCAATTTGGGTCAGTCTATATTTATTGGTTGGTAAGGATCATCCTGTTTCGGTTTCCCCCTGGTGTTCCATGATGGCCCCCTCAGATGCTGAGTCGCTGACCGTTATATTTTGGAATGTCAGGGGGCTTAATTCTAAATATAAACGGTCGCTGTTATTCCAGTATTTAAAGCTACATAACCCCCACATAGTACTGCTACAGGAAATGCACTTAACTGGCAGTAAGATTCTGGCTTTGAAAAAACCCTGGGTTCAAAGGGCGCTTCATGCGATCTATTCCTCGTACTCTCGGGGGGGTTTCTATATTGATTAGTAAACGAGTTCCGTGTACAATCCATGAGGTCCATTTGGACCCCCAGTATTCAAGGTACTTACAGGTAAGCCTTATTATAGGCTTACCTGTAGGTAAAAGTGATGTAACAGTGTTTACAACCACTTTAACAAGGGGCTTTTCAGAATAGGAGATTATCTCAAAGGAGATCGGCCATACTCCATACAACACTTTAAAAGACAAACTACAGATGCCCTCTAGTGAAACATTTAGGTATAGTCAATTTATCTCTTTTGTAAGAATAAACCTAAACTCTACTAAGGAGTTTTATGCGACATGGGTTCCATGGATACAAGATCGATCAGTACCTTTAGTGAGTCATTGGCTGGCCTTCTTTCTCTCCCTTTCTCTCTCTCGCTCTATACTTTTCTTTCTTACTATTTTATGTTTGATTTTTCTAATCATCTCAAGATACTTTAAGGTATACATGTGGTTTTACATTTGATGGTATTCTTGTGAACAGTGGTATCCCTCTACCTACTTGCTATTGTCTTCTCCTAAGCAAGATGCTAGCTGCCTGGCTGGTGTGTAGATACCATTCAATAAATTTTGAGTTGTTAGCCAGTTGTAAATCAGAAACATGCAGAACTTGCATTTTGGCTTCTCTAAGCCCTTGTACACACGGTCGGAGAATCCGTCGGAATGTGTCGTCGTATAATCCAACTGTGTGTGGTATGCATCGGACTGATTCCGTCGGAATATCCATCGGACCCAATTTTCCAACATGTTAGAAATATTTCCCGACCAACTGGGCCGATCGGACATACTCCGATCATGTGTAGAGAATTTTGATCGGACCAAGTGCCACGCATGCTCAGATCAAATTCCTACATCAAAGCTATTGGCTACTAGCCTGAATATAGTCCCATCGTAACGAAATTACGTCATCACGTTCTGAAAGATCGGATTTATCTCCAACTTTGTCCCACCGTGTGTATGCAACAGTTTCGGACAAGATCCGACGAACAAAATCCGACGGGCAAAATCCGACGGATTTGGTTGTGGAAATCTCCGACCGTGTGTACAGGGACTAAGACGTTATTTACTGCAAGCTTGTGCCTCAAATTATTAGAGACAGCAAAAGATGGCAAGCAATGGCAGACATCATCGTATTTCTCTCAGGAAAAAAACAGGAGCAGAAATAGGGAGCCACAAAAAACAGATACTCTCATTCCCACTATACAGGGTAGATGGAGGAATCTGCAGTGCTGGCGCTTGTCTGTATACTGTAATTGGATAGCAGATGCAGCTTCTATTCAGCCATCAATGCATCATCAGGAACCAGCTATTTTTTGCTCAGTGTATAGTCATATTTACTTGTTTTATAAGATGCAACTGTCATTAAAAGTGTTTTTCATTTCTATACAAGTGTAGAGGAATGCAAGACCCACTTGAAGCAGGTCGAGTACACCTCTCAATGAATTCTGAACGATCTCAGATGAACTGATCCCATAGCTGAGGACAGAGGTCTTAAAAATTGTATTAAACCCTAAACCAAAAATGTAACATCTTGCAGCTTAGTAATCATTATGCCCTGTACATACGAGCGGATTTTCCGTCGTAAAAAACTTGGATGGTTTTTCCGACAGAATTCCGCTCAAGCTTGGCTTCCATACACACGGTCACACAAAAGTTCTCTGAATTTTCGACCGGCAAGAACGCGGTGACGTACAACACTACGACGAGCCGAGAAAATGAAGTTCAAAGCTTCTGAGCATGTGTCGAATTATTTCCGAGCTTGCACAGGAATTTTGCATGGCGGAATTTGCAGATGATTCATATTTCCGATCAAAAAATAGAGAACCTGCTCCCAATCTTTTGCTGGCTGGCGTTCTGCCAGCAAAAGTCAGATGGAGCATACAGTTGGAATTTCTGACCAAAAGCTCACATCTGACTTTTCCTGGCGGAATTTCTGATCGTGTGCTTAAGGCCCCTTTCACACAGGCACCTCCGCTAAGCAGAATCCACTTGCTCAGTGGGGGATCTCACACCCTACTCCTCTCCCTCCCTTTAAACCACCCCTCTACCTACTCTTCCTTGGCATTAGGTGTCCGTAATTGGTATCGTCGAGAACTTTAAAAAAGTATCGGTACTCGTACTTAAAAAAAAAAAAAAAAGGTACTGGTGCGTCCCTAATTTGCTTGTTCTGTTGAAGAACAGACTGTCAGAATCACCAGGTGAAAATAAAGGAAGGCAAGCCTAAAAAAGAAAACAAATGCAGCCACCACATCTAAGAATTTGTAAGCTTCAATATATAAAATTATTACTTTTGGGTTTCATATCACTTTAATGTGTAACCAGAACAAGCATATTCATATCAGGCACTGAAACCCCATGCTCTGGTAGTTGACAGAGCGGCAACTGTCAATGTGAGGGGGTGCTGAGAACGTACAGGTGTGAGGGGGGGGTGCTGAGAACGTGCAGGTGTGAGGGGGGGGTGCTGAGAACGTGCAGGTGTGAGGGGAGCTGAGAGCACGTACAGGTGTGAGGGGGCAAAGAGAGAGCATGTGCAGAGAGCGCGTACAGGTGTGAGGAGGGGACAGAGAGCGTACAGGTGTGAGGAGGGGACAGAGAGCGTACAGGTGTGAGGAGGGGACAGAGAGCGTACAGGTGTGAGGAGGGGACAGAGAGCGTACAGGTGTGAGAAAGGGGCTGAGAGAGCGTACAGGTGTGAGAAAGGGGCTGAGAGAGCGTACAGGTGTGAGAAAGGGGCTGAGAGAGCGTACAGGTGTGAGAAAGGGGCTGAGAGCGTACAGGGGTGAGGAGGGGGCTGAGAGCGTACAGGGGTGAGGAGGGGGCTGAGAGAGCGCACAGGGGTGAGGAGGGGGCTGAGAGAGCGCACAGGGGTGAGGAGGGGGCCGAGAGAGCGCACAGGGGTGAGGAGGGGGCCGAGAGAGCGCACAGGGGTGAGGAGGGGGCCGAGAGAGCGCACAGGGGTGAGGAGGGGGCCGAGAGAGCGCACAGGGGTGAGGAGGGGGCCGAGAGAGCGCACAGGGGTGAGGAGGGGGCCGAGAGAGCGCACAGGGGTGAGGAGGGGGCCGAGAGAGCGCACAGGGGTGAGGAGGGGGCCGAGAGAGCGCACAGGGGTGAGGAGGGGGCCGAGAGAGCGCACAGGGGTGAGGAGGGGGCCGAGAGAGCGCACAGGGGTGAGGAGGGGGCCGAGAGAGCGCACAGGGGTGAGGAGGGGGCCGAGAGAGCGCACAGGGGTGAGGAGGGGGCTGAGAGAGCGCACAGGGGTGAGGAGGGGGCTGAGAGAGCGCACAGGGGTGAGGAGGGGGCTGAGAGAGAGCGCAGGTGTGAGGAGGGGGCTGAGAGAGCGCGCAGGTGTGAGGAGGGGGCTGAGAGAGCGCGCAGGTGTGAGGAGGGGGCTGAGAGAGCGATCAGGTGTGAGGAGGGGGCTGAGAGAGCGATCAGGTGTGAGGAGGGGGCTGAGAGAGCGTACAGGTGTGAGGAGGGGGCTGAGAGCTTACAGGTGTGTGAGAGGGAGCTAAGAGCATACAGGTGAGAGGGGGGGGCTGAGGCACTGAAGGACGTGGGCAGGCCCTGGGGAATGTTTGTGGTCAGGTCCAGGGGGCTCAGACCTAAAGCTGTGTAAGGGGCCCCACAATCTCTGATGGGTACCCTGCTCATATTACCATTATCCCACAATGCATCCCCTTCTTTAGCCACTTCGCATGTAAAAACGGCTTAAAGTTTAAGTAGTTATACAGAAAACATGGCTACAACCATGATCCCTATCATGTCTTGTGATAGCAATTAAGTTGATCCAAACTCTGAGGATCCGAGGGGATACATGCACGCCGTCCTCCATGGTGGTTTTGCATTCAGCTTCTAATTATGGTCTAATTATCTAACTATTGTTTTATTATATAAAGCACAGTGTGAGCGAGCTGATTCATGCCCCAGTAGAAGTCCCATAGGATGAAACGCATCAGGTCTTTGTCTGCTAAAGCTATGCACATTGCCCCAATTTTATGAATTCTTTTGTGATCACATTTTAACCACTTCAATACAGGGCACTTTCGCACCTGACTACCTAGGCCAATTATCAGTGCTGTCACCATTTTAATGACAATTGCGCAATCATGCTACACTGTACCCAAACTACATTTTTATAATTTTGTTCCCACAAATAGAGATTTCTTTTGGTGGTATTTGATCACCTCTGCGGTTTTTATTTTTCCCTAAATGAATAAAGACTGAAGATTTGGGGAAAAATTCAAGTTAGACTTACCGGTAACTTGTTTTCCAGTAGACTTTCAGGACAGCCACCCGAGAGATCATGGCTCCACCTCCCACAGGAAACACCTCCTCCATCAGAGCTTTTTAAGGGAAGTCTCCACGCAGCCTCCTCAGTTTGTAGAGACTCTCCAACCCCTGCTGCAACACATAAGCGACAGTTATATCATAGTATTACAGCCAATCACATACACCACAGGGTGGGTTATTGCTGTCCTGAAAGTCTACTGGAAAACAAGTTACCGGTAAGTCTAACTTGAATTTTCCAAAACGACTTTCAGGACAGCCACCCGAGAGGATTACTGAGACTTACTCCATTCAGGGCGGGACAATAGCCTGTAATGCCGCGTACACAGGATCAAACAATCTGGTGGAAAAGTCCGGTGGACTCAAGTCCGCCGGACAATCCGTCCGTGTGTAGGCTCCGGCTGACTTTTTTTTACCCAAAAGTCAGTCGGCCTAAGATTGGAGTTTTGCACATTAAACTGTCCGCCGGACTCGCATTTCAGCGGACAATACGGCCGTGTGTGTGCCAGTCCGGAGAAAAGTCCCCCCCCCCCGGATCCCAGCTCCCCACCCTATGTGAATGAGTATGGGGTATCCTCTGGGACTGTGACATCATAATGGGCGAGGACATCATCCAGCGATGTCCCTATATAAGTCCCCACACGCCGCATCTCTGTCATTGTGACCAGAGACAACGACGAGGCAACAGCTCAAGAAGAGAACAGAAGGCCAGAAGACAGCGGCGACAGAAGACTGGCGCGGTGGCCCAGCAAGAAGAACCGAAGAGGGGGACAGGACCCCCGAAGTCAGAAGAAGAGGGCGGCTGCGAAGAAGAAAGCCAGGCTCCTCCGCTAGTAAAAGAGCAGAAGATAGCGGAGGAGTCCGGCGAGAAGACCCCCGAAGACGGAAGAAGACCCCGGAGCTGTGCAATAAACTATTTTAACCCTTGTGTGTTGTTTTTATTTTTTCGCAGGTGAATGGGTAGGGGTACATTGTACCCCATACTCATTCACATAGGGTGGGGGGCTCACATAGGGTGGGGGGGGGGTCTGGGGGTCACAGATTCCGATAAGCCCCCTGCCCGCAGACCCCGACAACCAATGGCCAGGGTTGTCGGGAAGAGGCCCTTGTCCTCATTAACATGGGGACAATGTGCTTTGGAGTGGGGGGGGCTGCGCAGCCCCCCTTTCCCAAGGCACCCCCATGTTGGGGGCACGCGGCCTGGTACGGCTCAGGAGGGGGGGCGCTCGCTCGTCCCCACCCCCTTTCCTGGCCGGCTGGGTAGCGTGCTCGGATAAGGGTCTGGTATGGACCTAGGGGGAACCCCCACGCCGTTTATTTGGCGTAGGGAATTCCCCTTTAAGTCTATACCAGGTGACAGGGCCAGCAACGCCTCCTGCGCTGGTTCCGGCTACCTGGAGCCGCGCTCAAAATGAACGGAATTTCCTCCGTGTGTGTGTGCGAGTGCGTTCATTTCAAAAGTATGGCGGATAGTCCGGCAGACTTAGTCCGCCGAAAAAGTGCCGTGTGTGGGCAGGTAGCTCGTTCGGAAAGTCCGGTGGACAGTCCTGCGGTTTGTCCGCCAGACTAAGTCTGCCGGATAGTTTGATACGTGTGACTTTCCTTCCAAAAGCCTGATCCCCAGCCGATAAAAGATCTAGTCTATAATGGCAGGCAAATGTCATTAGACTTGACCAGGTAGAAGCCTTACATATCTGTTCGGGGGTGGCGCCAGCCTTCTCTGCCCAACTCACCGCTGTAGCCCTTGTGGAATGAGCCTGGACGTTCACTAGACACCTCTGACCAGCACAGGAATATGCTTCCGAAATTGCCATTCTCAGCCATCTGGCTATGGTCCCTTTGGACGCCTGCTTTCCTTTCTTAGTACCGGAAAAAGAAATAAAAAGAGCATCCGATTGTCTAAGGTCTTTAGTGACTTCTAAATAACTTAGAACTGCCCTCTTAACATCCAAGGCATGGAAATCCTCTTCTTTCTTACCCGAAGGATCAGAGCAGAATGTAGGGAGAATTATCTCCGGAGAACGATTTTGAAATGATGCCACTTTGGGCAAAAAATTAGGGTCTGTTTTAAGGACTAACCTGTCCGGAAAAACAAAATAGAACGGCTCCCTGATTGATAATGCCTGCAACTCACTGCCCCTGCTAGCTGAAGTAATGGCTACTAAAAAAACATTTTTCAATGTAATCCATCTCAGGGAAGCTTAAACGATAAGTTCAAAAGGACCCAGCCTGGGCAGTTTTTAGATACGACAGTCCTAGAGCGAGAAAGAGCTCTAAAGAACCTGACTACTATAGGGTCTGATGCCAAAGGTTTTTCCAAAAAGACCCTTAGAGCGGCTACCTGTACCTTTAAGGTGCTGATTGCTAACTTGTTATCTGCTCCTTCCTGTAGGAATTCCAGAACCGAAGCAATTTGTCTTGGTGATCTAGCTGAAGTCCTGCACCAGGAATTAAACACTTTCCAGTATTTGAAATATATTGCCCTGGTGACTACTGGACAAGGTAGCAACCAACCTGAGAAACCCTTCTTCAAGAGCTGCTCCTCAGAAACCAAGCTGTAAGCCTCAACTTTGCTAGGCCTTGATAGAGAGGGCCCTGCCAGAGGAGATCCTGTCTCAGAGGGAGATGCCAGAGTGGTCTTCGCTGCATCTGTAGAAGGGCCGAGAACCATGGTCGTTTGGGCCAAAAGGGGGTGATCAGAATTACCCCTACTTCCTCTTCTCTGATTTTTCCTAACACCCAGGGAATCAACTGAAACGGGGGAAAGGCATAGGATAGACGAAAGATTCCAGCTGTGTGTTAAGGCCACTCCCAATGACCTCTTGTGCCTGTTCAGGGAGAAAAATAGAGGGAACTGGTCATTTTCCTGAGTGGCAAAGAGATCTACCTCTGGCTGACCCCATCTCTCCCCGATCAGTCTGAAGACTTCCGGATTCAACTGCCACTCTGCCTCCAGGACCTGGTTCCTGCTGAGGAAGTCTGCTTTTTCGTTCAGGGATACTTTTAGGTGGATCGCTGACAAGGATCCAGTAAAACGCTCTGCCCAGTCCAGGATAACTTTTGCTAGAACCTGAAGTGCCCTGCTTCTGGTTCCTCCCTGTCTGTTCACGTATGCCACGACCGTGACATTGTCTGACAGGATCTGGACGTGCTGCTTCTGAACCACGTCTGCAAAGGCCAACATTGCCTTCTCTACTGCCTTCAGTTCCCTCCAATTTGAGGATCTCTGCGCCTCTTCCATGGACCATGCGCCCTGGACCCACTGGGTGTCCACATGGGCCCCCCAACCCCAGGCACTGGCGTCGGTTGTCAGCCGCACCTGGACCAGGAAGGACCACAACAGGCCATCCGAAAGCCATTCTAGGTTTCTCCACCACCACAGACTTCTTACCGAGGTGGGGATCCTCACCAGATCATCTAGGGAGCTCTGTTGATGGTCCCAGACCTCTAGAAGGAAGGCCTGAAGAGGCCTGACGTGATGCCTTGCCCATTGGCCCACCAGAATAGAGGAAGTCAATGTCCCCAGTACCGACATAACCTTCCTGATGGGCCAGGGCTGATTGCATTGTAAATGAGCTACCCCTGAACCAGTTTTCCCTTCTCCTTAGGTGAACGCAAGCTCTGTCGAGATCCCTCTGCAACCCCTCCCTGGTCTGGGCGAAAAATAACAAATCGTCCAGATAGGGGATCACCGCGATTCCCTCCAGGCGAAGGGGAGCTAATGCTTCTGCCATAATTTTGGTGAATACCATCGGGGATTAAGACAGACCAAAAGGGAGGGCCTTGAACTGAAGATGAATGACCTTGCTCCCTTCCTTTAGTGCCAACCTCAAATATCTCTGAGACCCGCTCCAAATCGGGACATGGAGATATGCATTCTGTAGATCTACGGATGCCAATAAGCATCCCGGGCTCAGGAGGTTTCTTACTGAAAAGATAGAATCCATCCGAAACCTCTCGTACCACACCGACGTGTTTAGACCCTTGAGGTTCAAAATTAGACGGAACTTTCCCGAAAGGTTTCCTGACCAGGAACATTGGGAGTAAAAACCTTGGCCTAATATCCCCTGCTGTGACAGGCCAAATGACCCCTTGAGACATCAGATCCTGAATTAAGGACTTCATAGCAAGGGCCTTGACTGGGTCCCTGGGAACATTGGTGACAAGGAATCTTTGAGGGGGAAACTCTGTAAACTCAATCCTGTAACCCTGGCAAACCAACCTCAAAACAAATTGAGTAACGGCCTCCCACTGAGGGAGAAACTCCTGAATTCTCCCCCTTACTCTGACCAAAGAGTCATTGCGGCTTGGTGGTAGACGCAGGAGGACTCCCCCTTTACCCTTGGGCTTCTGCACCCAAAACTTCCTCCTGTTTTGTGTCCTATCCTTGGCTTGTCCCCTAAGCCCCCCGAAAACCGTTTACGTGCCTGCGCCGGCTTTTTCTTTATGGGAAAGGATTTCTTCCTATCTGCCGTTCGGTCTAAATTAGACTCCAACTCCGGACCAAACAATAAATCCCCTGAAAAGGTAACCTATTTTTCGAGGCTGCATCCCCTGGCCAGGTCTTCAGCCACAAAGCCCTTCTAACCGAATTGGTCAGGGCAGCTGACCTGGCCGAAATGCGGACAGATTTCGCCGAGGCATCAGCAATGTATGCAACAGCTGCGGACAGAGTAGCAAAGGAATCCAGGATCTCCTGTTTAGGGGAATCAGCCAAAATATGAGATTTTAATTGGTTAACCCAATGGTCCAGATTTCTTGCCACACAGGTTGTTGCCATGGCCGGCTTCAAATTCATCATCACCAACTGCCAGGACCTTTTCAGAAGCAAATCCATCTTCTTATCCATAGGTTCCTTTAATGTGCCCATATCCTAAAAAGCTAGATCCGTTGATTTTGATACCTGCGAAAAGGCTGAATCCAGCTTTGGAACCTTGTTCCAAACTAGGTCTGGGCGGTCTTCAAAAGGAAACCTCCTCATGTGTGACCTGGAAAAAAAGGGTTTTTTCTCCGGCTCCAAACATTCTCTTTTAATCATGTCGGACACCAGGGAATGCACCGGGAAGGTGCGAGATCTCTAATCTCCCAAGCCCGCATACATTTGATCGTGCAAGGAGAGCTCCTTCTTTTCCTCTTCAATCCCCAAAGTGGTGTATATCACTCTAAGGAGACCCCCCACTTCTTCCAATGACAACTTGTATTTGGAAGTCCTCCTCAGAGTCCGACTCCTCTAGGGCTAGTGAAAAGGAATCCTGTGAGGTGTCCTGGGCCAACCCCCCCCCCACCTCCGTCAGCAACTGAGAACCTCCCGGTTCCAGGGGAAGACTGCTGGGCTCTAGCTCATCCTTAATGGACGATACTAAGTCACCACACAAAGACGGGGACTCCTCCCTGACTAGGCTTGCGATACAAGTCGCACAAAGCGTTTTGGCCCATGTTTCGCTAAGCTTTTCCTTGCAGACAGGCATCTTCTCTTAACAGGTTGGGCAGTGCTCTTCGCCTAAAAAACAGAAAGAGACAAGAAAACAAACCCCAAGCTGTTTTTTTTTTTGCAAACAAAAAATGCAAAAAAATCACCCAGGTGCAGCTAAGGGAGAAACAACCATTCCCCAGTGCCCTAGCAAGCCAACACCCCTAGAACTTCCACCATTGCAGCACCTAGCAAGGGAGGGAGGTGTGGGGAAGTGAGGGGGGGAGAAAGGGTGAACACCCCCCCCATACAGGAGCATAGGATCCAGAGCATCAGAGCACCTTCACCTTGCCGGCACTTTGGCTTGCCCCCTTGTCTGTTTTCGCTTTCCATCGCACAGAAACCACCGCCACCGGTCCCGGATTCAAAAACGCTGCTGCGCCCGACTGGAACCGGAAATAAGGCACCAGTTGGTCCTCCTCTCTCCTCCTGCGTTCCAACGCTAGGAAATGCCGCGGAATGCTGCCGGAAGTCCCGCCCCCAAAGGATGCTGCCGAGCCCTCTCGGCCGCCAGAGCCGAACAACCGCTCTCTCGCGATGCAGCGCATGCTGCACGCGGGATATTCAAATAGATGCGACCGCCACTCTGACCAGGGGACAGAAAACCCCCGACGTGCTGGCTCTCCCCGAGCATGGAAGGGGGAGAGAGAGCCCATGTAACCGACCACACTGGGAGGCAAATGGGAGGACCAGCTCCTGAAAAAGAAAAATTCAGATGAGAGACCCACGACCTCCAGGACCACCCCAGAGATCATGGCTCCCACCAGAGGTGTTCCTCCAGGTTGGAGGAAACACAAGAAACTGAGGAGGCTGCGTGGAGACTTCCCTTAAAAAGCTCTGATGGGAGGAGGTGTTTCCTGTGGGAGGTGGAGCCATGATCTCTCGGGTGGTTGTCCTGAAAGTCGTTTTGGAAAAAAAGGGTTTCTTTGTTTTTGTTATAAAATTTTGTAAAGAAGTACGTTTTCTCCTTCACTGATGGGCACTGATAAGGCAGCACCGATGAGATGGCAGTGATGGGCATTGACTATGGACACTGATAGGCATCCCATTGCTGAGAGAGTGTCCATACCTTTCCATCATTGGAGATCATGACCTGGGTGTTTTAAGAGTACGAGAATGTCACCATCTATGCTTTTGGGATTTATTTGATACTCATGTGGAAAAGCACATCTTGACATTCACCATTGATGAACTTTATATTGTGTTAATATGCATTGAGGTTGATTTAATTATTCACAAATAACTCACAGTATATGGTTAACACATAGGCTCCATGCACACTGAAGCTCAAAAAAGCTTTTTCTGGACGCCAGATTGCTGGCAGTAAATGCTGGTTGAAAAATGTGCTTTTAACAGTGTTTTGTACTAAGGTTTATGGGCGTTTTCAATAAAAATACACAGAGGACACTCCAAAAATCCCACAGTGCTTTCCAATCTCCCACAAAGCATTGAAAAAAAAAATAGAATGCAGAACACTGATTAACGAGCGTTTATCGGCGTTTGTCTTTTTTTGGAGGTGAAAAACAGCACTTTGAACACGAATTTCTGGTGTTCAGAATAAACTCCACTGCTCATTAAAATCTAAAAAACCTCAATGTGTGCATGGACACATGGGCTAACAGAGTGGAGTTGATGGGCTTTTTAAAAAAAAAAAAAAAAAAAAAAAAAAAAAGCCCAAACTCCAATAAACTGCAGTTTATGAGCTTCAGTGTGCATGGAGCCATATATTGGATTTTTTTCATAGTTGGTTGGTACTTAATCACTTGATCTTTAAGGTGTCATTGGATAGAGGTACCATATACTAGCATTGGATTTATTGATTAGTGTATGTCTTCAAAAATGGGGTTAAAAAGGCGGTGAAGAGGCATCCAATTGCTTATCAGTAGCTTCTGAAGCACGACCAGAATGTGCTGATGCTGGGGGTCTCAAACTGCAGCTCTCCAACTATTGCAAAACAAGTCCCATGAGGCATTGCAAGGCTGACAGTTACAAGCATGACTCCCGAGGCATGATGGGACTTGTAGTTTCGCAGGCATTTGAGGTAGTGCACGGGGAGAGGAAGCAATGGGTGCGAGGTAGAGAGGCCACAGCAGCTGGGGGAGGGTGTTATTTTAGCTGTATAACTCTTATCAGCGGCTTGTTATTCGCTAATCAGAGCTATTGTTTTGTTCAGCAGAGTCTACTGAACATTTCTGATATAAGTTTATGGTCACTGAAGTGACTATGAGCATATACCAGAGGATGAATGTAGGTCCATACAGCATACGGACCTTGCCAGCTCCAAGTAGTTTTCTAGCAAAAAAAAAATAAAAAAATGCTGATTTTTATACGTAGGAGAGGAATGGCAGAATTGGCCCAGACTGGAACTAGTTAAAATATGAGAATCCTGTCCTGCAACTGCTCTGCCTACATTCATAGAACAGACTATATATAGTGTGAGATTAATAATAAATTAGAAATAAATAACAGTCCAGAGAAAAACACAGGATCAGTGCAACTTTTCTTAGACCCATTTCACACTGGGGCACTTTGCGGGCGCTACAGCACTAAAAATAGAGCCTGCAAAGCGCCCTGAAAGAGCCGCTCCTCATACGCCAGTGTGAAGGCCCTGGAAGGGGGGTGGGGACGAGCGAGCACCCCCCTCCTGAACCTGACCAGGCTGCATGCCCTCAACGTGTGGGGGGGGGGTTGGTGCTTTAGGGAAGGGGGTGCCCTGCAGCCCCCCACCCCACAGCACCTTGTCCCCATGTTGATATGGACAAGGGCCTCTTCCCGACAACCCTGGCCGTTGGTTGTTGGGGTCTGCGGGCGGGGGGGCTTATCGGAATCTGGGAGCTCCCTTTAATTAGGGGGCCCCCAGATCCCGGCACCCCACCCTATGTGAATGAGTATGGGGTACATTATACCCCTATCCATTCACATGAGGAAAAAAAAAAAAGTGTAACAAACAAACACAACACGTGTTTTTAAAGTAATTTATTAATCAGCCCGGGGTGCCTCAGTCCCAGCATGCCCCGGGACTTGACGTCATAAAGGAGGAGAAAAAAAAAATATATAACAGACCAACTCTGATCAGTACGGGGTGGCTGCTGGCCTCGGCACACTGACACAGACATCAGTAGCCCGGTCATATGTGCGCCCAGAGAATAACCACCTCTGGAGCGGAGGTTTCGTCGTGGCCGACCCAGCGCGGAGCTCTGGTCTGCACACGCTCGATGGCCAGGCTGGAGAGACTACAAGAATAAGGGTATCCAGCCCGACGCCCAGCCGACTGTTGATAGCAGATCACAGGATCCATCCTCTTGAGCAAAAAGCCAAGCTTCTGCAGAAAAAAAGACAGACCGATGGGCCCGAAGGGTTCCTAGGTCCTTCTCCTTCACTAGGCAAAATAAAACTGAGGCTGCAGTAGCATGCTGCAGGGTTGTTACCTAAGGGACTGCCCCTTGGATGGAACTAGACAGTTGTAGTTTTATTATCACATGTAATGCCTAGTCCGCTCCTGAAGGTGGCATAACAATCAAATGGTCTAAAGAGAAGCTGTGTCAGTCGGTGAATATAAGAGAAACCTTATAGTCACAATCATAATGCCTATATAAGTCGTGCACCGTGGCCACAGCATTACAGCGGGAGAGCACGTCGTGTCAATATCGGAAGAACAGAAGGAAGAAGATGACGACGAAGGAGGAGGAGAAAACAGAGCCACCGCTAGCAAAAGATAGCGGAGGAGCCCGGGAGAAGAATCGGAGAGCAGTAGAAGGTCAGAGAGCGGGAGAAGAACCAGAAAGTGCAGAGAAGTCGGAAAAGAAAATCCCCGGAGCTGCCTAATAAAATTACTTTAAAAACCTGTCTAGTGTGTTTTTGTATAGCCAATTTTCCCCCCAGGTGAATGGGTAGGGGTATGATGTACCCCATACTTATTCACATAGGGTGGGGGCCAGGATCTGGGGGCCCCCTTATTAAAGGGGGCTCCCAGATTCCAATAAGCCCCCCACCTGCAGACCCTGACAACCAATGGCCAGGGTTGTCGGGAAGAGGCCCTTGTCATCAACATGTCATCAACATGGGGACAAAGTGCTTTGGGGTGGGGGGGCCACAGGGCACTCCCTTCCCCAAAGCACCCACTCCCCCATGTTGAGGGCATGCAGCCTGGGACGGTTCGGGGGGGGGGGGGGTCACTCGCTCATATCCACCCCCTTTCCTGACCGGCCGGGCTACATATGCTTGGATAAGGGTCTGGTATGGATTTTGGGGCACCCCCAAGCAGTTTTTTCGGCATAGGGGGTTCCCCTTAAAATCCATACCAGACTTAAGAGCCTGGTATGCCCCTGGAGGAAATTTGGCATGGAGTCCCCCCGAGAGCTCATTCTGTAAGAGCGGCGACACTGTCGCTTCAATATAGATGGAGATCCAACTTGGAGTCGACTTACATTGAAATCAATGGGTACAAGTCGCCTAGAAGTCAGATTGAAGTAGTACAGGAACCTTTTTTGAAGTCGGAGCGACTGATGCATTAAGACGGCTCCATTAACTAACATTGATTTTCTCAACAGTGCGACTTGGGGCGACCTGAAGTCTGACCCTGAGTTACCCCTGTGTGAACTGGCTCGAAGTGGTTAACAAAAAAGGGAGGACATGTCACTGTACATCACTAAATTAAAGTGGAGTTCTACCCATTTAAAAGTCAGCAGCTACAAAAATTTAGCTGCTGACTTAATAATCAGACACTCACCTGTCCCACAGTCCAGCGATGCGGGTGCAGGAAGCCTCGCTCCTCTGCAAGGCACTGGCATTCTAAATCTGGGTGCCCAGCTGTGGCTTCACAGCCAGGCGTGCACTACATGCTGTGAATGGCTGGGCAATCTTCTGGGACCTGTAACATGTCCCAGAAGATTGCAGGGAGGGGGGAGAGTTGATCTTCCTTCCGTGCCACAGAGCCAGGGAAGGAAGTGGGAGCTAGGTGCCTGTAAAAACCAAGGTACCTGCTCCTCCTCCCGAAAATTACATGTCAAATGTGGCATATCAGGGAGTCACCAGTGCTTTAAACCGGAGGTAAAATTTTTGGGTGGAACACCACTTTAAATTTGCATCTAAGAAAACATTATAGAGCAAATACAAGATCATATAAAAGTTAGGCAGAATGAGACGCATAAAAGGAAAAAAAGCAATTTTTAGATGTCAAAAAATAGTTTTTATGATTCTTTTGCGTATCAATTACAAATATACATTTCCAATATAAATTACACACACACACACACACACACACACACACACACACAGTGGGTAAAAAAAAAATTCACATACACACACACTTTTTTAATGTGCAAATTGAAAAGAAAAAAAAAAAAAAAAAAAACATAACACTACTGCTTTTGAGGGAAGAGATGCTTTAAGAGAAGCTCACTTTTTCTGGTCTTGGAAACAGCTATGTTTTCACACATGTTGACTGTCTTGAATTCCATTGAAAACTTTTAATTCCAGCAGCATAGTCCACTACATCAGAGATTATATCCTTCACAAAATCCTGAGAGGTTGCCTGATATATTTTTCTCACAACCCAGTCCTTTTTTGCTTTGCTGAAGCCACAATGGAAATGTAATGTTTCCTCTGATTCTGCTTTGGGTTTACTAATCTCTGCTTGAAGTCTACTGATATTTGTGTTGTGATCCATGGCAGCCAGTTGGGTTCTTGCCACCATGGCATCCAAATAAAAAAAACGTTTTGAACGATATTTGAGAACCATGCTATGAAATACTTTAACTTCTCCTGTGTGATAAAATCCAGAAAGGTGCTCAAGGTACTTTAGGAGTCTTGGATCTTGAACTATAGAATTGAGATGATGTAGAGCTGCAGAACCAGGTGTTAACCACTCATAGACTCTCTCTTCTTCACCTGTTATAAGCGGATGTGAACATCGATGGTACAAAGTATTACCCGTCCATTCATGTATATTTGCAGAGTGATAACTTACAGAAAGCCATTTCTCTTTAAGGAGTGTAGGATTATTCTGACAAGTGCTTAATGCCCACCACAAATGGTTTTTGATCAAAGATACCCAGCCAGATAATTCTCTGCAAGTGCTTTTTTTACTAGCTGCATCAAGTTTTGCTTCAATAGATTTGGCCATATGCCATACATCAAATTCATGCTTTATGCATGGATATTTCTGCCTCATAATTTTTCCAATGGAAACAGGTCTGTCAGTGGCAATTACTTTTACCTTTATGTGATCCCCTATAATTCGATCTAGGGCCTCAATGAAAGTCAGTGTTTCTAGTGAAACAGAAGAATGTCCAGGCTGAAGCTGATTTACCTGAAAATCTATTATGCAATTCGTTTCTGCATCAATTAGGGTATAAGTACAATATTTTGCATCAAACCTTGATGACTCACATTGTCCATCACCAATTAATGCAACAGCTTTGTGTCCTATTTTTTCAATGACCTTATTGCGCTGAGAGGTCCAGTGATGTTGAATGGTTGGAAACAGATATTGCCTTTGATTATTGTAGTGTGTGGCTGCTGAAATTGCCAACATATCCAATACGGAAAAAAAATTTGCCATCTTGAAAAAATTACATCCGCTACATAAGATTGCTGATGAAATTAACAAGTTGCCCACAGGCATGCGCCCTATAAAAGGTTGGCTATTCCACAATTTAAATTTGTGTTTGTTGCTACACTCCGCATACACTACTAATGCTGACCCAACCATGTATTTTCTCAGCTCTATTATGATCCCAGTGCAACATGGATCAAACAAACAATGAGAACTCATAAGCAGCTTGTCTAAACATTCTTCAAAGACTAAAAACTTTTTCTGTTTTGCCATGCTTACACGTCCTTTATCTGGTGGCAAATATACAAAAGAAAGGTCTGGATCCACAGAATCAACATACAGTTCATCCTCAATTTCTTCAGATTTTACTTGTACTTCTTGGGAGGGATGATAAGAGGTGTCTTTGTTAATTATTTTATTTTGAGGTGCAATAGAACTAGTCAAATGATGCAATTCTTCATCATTTGCAGATACATGCTCTTGTTTTAGTCTGTGATTTGCTGGTAATCCAACAATGTAGATGTTTGGATCATGATGCACTCTGTACTTGTTTCCTTGCATGGCTGGTGGATCACTTGTGTGTTCTGGTAACACATTTTTATTAAAAGAGGATTGTAAAATATCCTCACTAGATGGTGCCAAATTTTTGATCTTCAAAAAATGTGTTTCCTTTACTGGAAGTAAAGTTAGTGGGGGCAATTCAACAAGAGAACACTGTGTACCAATGGAAAATGTTGGCTCTGCACACTGTATGCCTCTATTTATTTTCTTTATTTTGGAATTTCGAGGGATTGTTAGACCATGTGGACAAATTTTACAGTGCTTTCTTGTTTGGGTCTGTGTATGCGATAGAGGAATATCTAAACTGTGTTCAGTATTAAAATAGATGCTTTCACTTGTTGAATCCAAGATGCAGTCTACAAACTGGCTCTCTTCAAGATTACAGTTAGTGACTTGTGATGCACATCCCTGTAAATAATCACTTTCAGAACCTGTTTCCATAACGGTTACATTTCTACCAGAGCTACTTTCTGTGGTATTAGTTGTAGATTCTGAAGTTTTGTAACCATCGGTTCTGAGACGTTTATGATAATTGTGCTCAACTTCAGCTCCGCTAAATCGTAAGCTTGTAGTTGAGGATTCACTAATATTTTCCAAATTTAAGGAAGGGTAAGCTGTATTCTTCAGAAACTTTTGTGGACCCCTGTTATTATAATCAGTTTCTTTGAAATGGCGAGAGCAAATTCTGAATCTGCCTTTTTGTGACGTTGCAATCCTTTCTAAAAGATATTCAAATTCTTGTCCATGAATGTGAAGTTTCTCAAGCCATATTCCTATACGATCACGATTTCGGGGAAAGACATGTAAAATTTCTTTGTCTGATCTCCATGAAATGGAACATGATTTAACAAAACAACTTGGCATTCTGAAAAATTAAAAAAAAAAAAGTTATTGTGAAAAAAAATAATTGTATTTAGTTAAAAATATACATTTTAAAAAAGGAACAATTGCACTTTTACATTATGAAGTAAACAGGATAGTCACTTTTTGAATCACTATTGGAAAGGGTGCATTAATAGCCAAGTGACTACAAAAGGTGAACTCCGTTATGAACAAGAAAAAAATAAAGTAGTTTTAACTGCTAGTATATATCTAGGCCAGTGATGGCGAACCTTGGCACCCCAGATGTTTTGGAACTACATTTCCCATGATGCTCCACTACACTGCAGAGTGCATGAGCATCATGGGAAATGTAGTTCTAAAACATCTGGGGTGCCAAGGTTCGCCATCACTGATCTAGGCTATAGAAAAAAAGTACTTTTTATTTATAATCTCAACAGCATAGGTTAATTAAAACTGTCTAAAACTGACCAGAGATATGCATACATTTGTTAAGTTTAGCAGACACCAATGGCCAGGTTTGGAATAGGGTCTTCCTCAAGAGATATCACTTTGGAGACACAAATCAAGTCATTACACAAAAAAAAAAAAGCTTGCTTTCAATTAACTCCATGCAATCAGTTACACCATATTAGTACTTTGATATGTGTAAAAGATGTTTCTTTGGAGGTGCACTTACAGTCGCTCTCGCTAGCTAAAGCGAGGCTAGGCAGAGCTGAGGCACATTCCTATTGAAGTGCTCATGAAGGATGATACAGTATCACAGATGGTGCTGGGCGGGGGCACCTGTGCTGTAATGCTTACACAACAGACTATGGTTCCACAAAGTGCCTCACCATTGTGAGTAAAGCTCAGGAGAATTGTGATTGTCTAGATTAGACCATCGCTTCTAATCAGAAATTATAATGTTAAAATGTAAAAAGGCACCCTATTACCTGCCCCCCTACCCCCAGACCTAAACACTTACCAGGTTCCCCTCACTAAATCCAGCAATGTCGTTTTTTTTTACCAAAAATATGTAGAAGAATACGTATCGGCCTAAACTGAGGGAAAAAAAATATATATATTTTTGGGGGATATTTATTATAACAAAAAGTTAAAAATGCGTTTTTTTTCAAAATTGTCGCTCTATTTTTGTTTATAGCGCAAAAAATAAAAACCGCAGGGGTGATCAAATACCACCAAAAGAAAGCTCTATTTGTGGGGGAAAAAAAAAGGACGTCAATTTTGTTTGGTTTCCTGGTCTCACAGGAGACACAGGCAACATAGTGAGCCATAGACACTTGATACTGTCAGCCAAACTCCTGTGATGAGGGAGCTGGGCCATGGCTTACTGGTACTGTGAGTCTATGCATGCACACAGCCCGGCTTGGAAATGCATTCAAACCGGTGCCCCCCTTAGCACACCACTTACTGAAGGGGGCACCCACAGTAGGGAGAAGTGAAGTGGACACTGCTGGCAAGGGAATCCAGAGAAGCAACACAACGCTCAAACCCGAGTCCTGGTAAGTCCTCATAGAGAGTTGAGGAATCGGTACTCCGGCTCGGAGTGTCTTCTAATCATTCATACAAAATGTAAACGAACATAGGCAGCGGGCAACCCAAAATATCCAAGTGCATTAATCTTTATTTGCTACAGGCTGATAACAGGATTATAGAGCTTAAACGTTTTGGCTGGGTGGCCTTAGGTCTTAGCATACTACTAACTGGACCTTAAAGTGATTGTAAAGTTTTGGGGGTTTTTCTCCTATTAAAATTGAAAACATGTTATACTTACCTGCCCTGTACAGTGGTTTTGCACAGGGCAGCCTGGATCCTCCTCTTTTCGGGTCCCTGGCCAGAGCTCCTGGACCCTTTCCTTCTGTTGAGTGCTCCCACAGCAAGCAGCTTGCTATGGGGGTACCCAAGCTGCAGCTGCCATTCAGACAGAGTTATGGTTCGGCTCCACCCGCTCTCTCCTGATAGGACGAACTTGATTGACAGTAGCGGGAGCCAATCAGGAGGGAGAGTCCCGGACTGCCAAGGCACTCGTGGACATCGCTGGATAGAGATGGGGCTCAGAAGTATGGGGGGGGGCCCTTTCTGATGCACACATGATGATTTTTATCTTAATGCATTAAGATAAACAACCTTCTGCCTTTACAACCACTTTAACCGGTTCCCGACCAGCGCACGCCGATGTACGTCGGCAGAATGGCACGGGCAGGCATATTGGCGTACAGGTACGTCCAATCTTCAATGCTGCCCTGCCATCGCGCCACGCTAGCGTGCCGGTCGGGACCCCCGTGAGTCCGGTCGCGGGTACCGCGCACTCGATCGGATACGGCTGAATGTAAACAGCATTTCCCCATTCTGCCTAGCAACTAGTGACGCTGATCTCTGCTCCATGTGATTGGAGCAGAGATCAGTGTTCACTAAATGAAAGCCCAACCCCCCACAGTTAGTAACACACCCCTAGGAACACTTAACCCCTACACTGCCACCCACTGGTTAACCCCTTTTATAGCAGTGATTACTGTATAAATGACAATGGTCCCAAAAATGTGTCCGCCGCAATGTCGCAGTCACAAAATCGCTGATTGCCGCCATTACTAGTAAAAAAAATGCCATAAAACTATCCCTATTTTGTAAACGCTATAACTTTTGCGCAAACCAATCAATAATCGCTTAAATATGTAGAAGAATATGTATCGGCCTAAACTGAGGGAAAAAAAAATTTTTTTATATATTTTTGGGGGATATTTATTATAACAAAAAGTTAAAAATAATGAGTTTTTTTCAAAATTGTCGCTCTATTTTTGTTTATAGCGCAAAAAATAAAAACCGCAGGGGTGATCAAATACCACCAAAAGAAAGCTCTATTTGTGGGGGAAAAAAAAAGGACGTCAATTTTGTTTGGGAGCCACGTCGCACGACCGTGCAATTGTCAGTTAAAGCGACGCAGTGCCGAATCGCAAAAAGTGGTCTGGTCCGGACACACACACAAAAAAAAAAAAATTATACATGTATGAGAGTGTGTGTGATATATCTACATTATATATATATATATATATATATATATATATATATATATATATATATATATATATATATATATATATATATATATATATATATATATATATATATATATATATATATACACACACACACACACATATATATATATATACACATACATACACACACACACACACATACACACACATATACATATTTTTGTAAATATTTTATTTTATCTTTTCATGCAACAATGAAGAAATTACACTGCTAAAATAGTAGTGAGTGTACAGCTTGTAACACTAACGAGTCACATGACACCGCGGAGGGAAAATGGCTAATTGGGCCCAATTTGGACATTTCATTTAGATGTGTACTCGCATTTGTTGCCAGCAGTTTAGACATTAATGGCTGTGTGTTGTTATTTTGAGGGGACAGCAAATTGAAACTGTTATACAAGCTGTATACTCATTACTTCACATTGTAACAAAGTGTAATTTCTTCAGTGTTGTCACATGAAAAGATATATTTACAAAAATTTGAGGGGTGTACTCACTTTTGTGAGATACTGTATGTAATGCTGTTCACTTTATATGCACATGGACTGTATTAGTATAAGCTCCACCTGAATATATACATTGATGTTAAGGTCAGTTAATATTATGCTAGGACTAAGGCCACCCAGTGAAATGTGTAACCTGTTTTATCCTGTTATCACCCTGTAACAAAGTTTCATGCACTTGGATGTTTTGGTTACCGGCTGCCCATTTTTGTTTACATAATGGGGTCACTGGAAAGGCATAGTCTGACGTGTAAAGTCATGCAAAGTTCATATCAATGGGAGACCCAGCATTCACTGGAGAGAGTAGGGACACATGTTATCTGTAACAGAGTATAATAGGAAACCACAGGATGCAAAAAAAAAAGTAGGGATGCACCGAATGGGTTTTTTGGTGCCGAAACCGATACCGAAAATGAAAAATACACTAGGCCGAAAACCGAAACCGAAAATGACTGTGTTTTTAAAAAATATTGTTATACAGGAAGTGGTCAGAGACTGGGGACGTGGTACAGGAGATGGTCAGAGACTGCGGACGTGGTACAGGAGATGGTCAGAGACTGCGGACGTGGTACAGGAGATGGTCAGAGACTGCGGACGTGGTACAGGAGATGGTCAGAGACTGCGGACGTGGTACAGGAGATGGTCAGAAATTGCACACATGATACAATTGATACAATGCAGCCAGCCAGTGTCCCCCGTTGCAGCCAGTGCGTCCCCTCATAGCCGCCAGCGTGTCCCCTCATAGCAGCTAACCTGAGACGAGAGAAGAGGAGAGTCGCCTCCGTCGCCTGTTTGATCACAGCAGGGGAACATCACAGCTTTCAGTTCAATAGCTGTGTTCCCGGCCGCGCGCCGTCACGTACAGCCCCCCCCCCCCCTTGTCAGGGCACTTTGATAGACAGATCATCCGTCCAATCCTCCACCCTCCCCTCTGCGCACCTCTAAACTGCAAACAGCTAGGCAAGCTCTAAGTGATCACCTCCAGTCCAACTTTGACTACCATCTTAAACGTCTCCGCCTACAAACCTATTCACATCACAACAAACCTGGGGCATACCTAGCCAAACAACTCATATGCAAAACAACTCAATCTAAAATCCCATTCCTTACAGACCACCATGGCACAAAACATACCAATCCTAAATTCATTGTGGATCAGTTTAGCTCTTATTATGTCAAATTATACAATCTCACAAACTGGCTCGGCCTTACCACCCTCCTCCTCTGAAACTGATAACTTCCTCGCCAGCGTTCACCTTCCCTCACTCTCACCGGAACAAGTTCTTCAACTTTCCTCCCCGTTCTCTCCAATGGAACTTGCAGCAGCCAACTCCCTACCACTGCATAAGGCCCTGGGCCCTGATGGATTTAATAACGAATATTACAAAACGTTCTCTGAACTCCTTTTCCCCTACTTATGCCACTCCTTCAATTCTATCGCAACCACGGGCTCCATTCCACCAGAATCCCTCCAAGCTACTATTGTCACTATCCCAAAACCAAGTAAACCGACGACCAGCCTGCCAGCTACAGACCCATCTCCCTACTAAACACTGATACTAAGCGATTTGCCAAACTCCTGGTTATGCGACTATCTGATATCATACCACACCTAATTCACATAGATCAGGTGGGTTTTGTGGCTGGCAGGCAAGCCTTAGACGGCACTTGCAGGTTCATTGACCTGATAAAATGGGTGGAACACCATCGGACGCCTTCTATGCTCATCTCCCTTGATGCAAAGAAGGCGTTTGACAGGGTAGATGGGTCCTACCCAACTGCAGTCCTCCGAAAATTTGGCTTTACGGAGACCGTCTTGCAAGCCATACTGGCCCTCTACTCCTCCCCCAGTGCCAGAGTGTTAACCTCAGGGCTACTGTCAGACCCTTTTCATATCTCCAAATGGGACACGTCAGGGGTGCCCACTCTCGCCCCTGATATTTGCCCTTGTCATGGAACCCCTAGCCCAGTCAATTAGAGATAATCTGTGCATCTCCGGAATAACGACAGCACAAACCATACACAAAATTGGATTGTACGCAGATGAGGTTATCTCCCTAACTAACCCTACCACCTCACTTCCAGTACCCCACGACACCCTGGAACTATTCAGCAAAATTTCCCACTATAAAATACATTTTTCCAAATCCAAATCCAGCATGCTAGGCATTGGCTTGACCCAACAGGTCAAACATGCCATTACCAACTGCACCTCCTTCTCGTGGGCACCTAACGCCACTCTTACGTACCTGGGCATCCAACTCATCACACTTACGTTCTCTCAATCTTAGCAATCTCATAGCCAAACTACAGAAGAACAGTCAAGACCTTCAACACACAACTGCCTCTTGGGCAGGCAGAATCGCCCTCGCTAAAATGTTCCCGCTACCCCACGTTCTGTATCTATTCCGAACCCTTCCCGTACCCTTCCTCAAAGTTAACCCAACTGCAAAACATTATTAAATATATTTATATGGAATGGCAAACGTTCACGACTTAAAAACACCACTTTCTGCACACTGGTTGCCGCTGGAGGAATGGGAGCACCAAACTTAATGGCCTACTACAAAACAATTATACTAGCCCAGACCAAAGCCTGGTGGAACACTACTCTGCAAACCACATGGGTACAAATAGAAGCAGCGGCACTCACCTCCCAACCCAAACTGATCCTGTGCGCCCTCTTACTGCAACACCATGAGCCCCATTCATTCCTAGACACAATTAACGCCACCATCCGGGTGTGGAAATCTACCATACAAACCTCTACGGGTATCCCATTAGGCCTGCTCCAGCATATACCGCCGACAGCTCTGCACAGCCTCACTCCTGACATCGATCTCTCCGCATGGACAACCTTGGGCATCCTCAATCTCGGAAGCCTGTACCAGAGATCCACCCTCAAATCATTCCACACTCTACCTTTCACATAAGCCATAAGGACTTCAAGTACCTGAGAACATGATCGATTCTTTCTAAAGTACAATGGTCTAACAACCTAACTACTTGGCACATACTGACTTTCTTCAATCTCACCTCACCCCACCAACGAGGGATCTCATTTTGCTACAAACTCCTCACCGAAATTTGCCCACCTCTCAAATCCCCCACGATGTTAAAATGGGAACACTCACTACAACACACCTACACTCCCCAGCAATGGCTCCGCTCGCTCCAAGCACTCCTGAAATTCTCCAAATGCCTACTTCATTGAGAAACAGTCCAAAAGAATATACCATAATTGGTACCTCACACCACTCAAACTGGCCCACATATACCCAACTGCAAGCAATCTGTGCTGGAGAAACTGTGGATCCCTGGGTACCCCACTCCACATATGGTGGGACTGCCCCATCCTAACCCCACCGGGTCTATGCTATCCAAACTCCTCCTATCCATTTTAAAGATTCCTGTACCCCCGACTCTGCAACTAGCACTATTAGGCCTCGACTTGGAATCTTGGCCTCAACCCACTCGACACATTCTCTCCAATGTTCTTATAGCTACACGCTTATCCATCGCCAAAAACTGGAAATCCCCTCAACCCCCTCCAGCATGGAAATAATCACACTTTTAAATAACCACCGCCTGATGGAATTCATGCACGCCAAAGCCCACCTCCTAATCCCTGGCTTCCGAAACAACTGAGACCTTTGGCCTAAAGGCCCTAAATGCAAACCTCCTATGACAGACCTACTAAACTGACACCCCCTACCCCGTCAGTACCTGAAGCTATAACCCCGTTTACCGGTGTTGCTCCCCCAGTTAACACGTTGTTTCTTGTTACAGATAACTACTACAACTCTGAGCTATGCTATATGTTTTGTGCTACACCCGTAGAAGTTCTCCCCTCCTTCATTCTCTAGCCAAAACTATTGAGCATATACATTTGTGAGATGGAGATCTAGGGACCCCCATTTGGGGCCAATGTCGGGCTGCTTACTATAGCTTATTCAAGTATCCAGATGGGGTGACGGGTTTTACCTCCCACTGAGGACATTTCCTACTATACCATAAGAAGCCTGCATATTTGTGATATTGTGTAAACCCTGAGCTCCTCTTTTTTTTCCCTTCTCTCTCCTTTTTATTTGTTCTGCTGTTGTTCTCATTATGTACAATTGACATGTTGCGCCGTTACCTACCTTGTACCGTATACCATGAAACAATAAAAATCTATGGTTAAAAAATAAAAAAAAAATCAATTAAAAAGGTTAACTGCCCACATTTGTGGCTTTTTAAATCACAGTTAGTGTTTGTGTATAAATAGTCAATGAGTTTGCACCAAGCAGGCTACACACTGAGCCACGAGGAGGTATAAAAGAAAAAAGTCAAAAAGACCTGTGTAACAAGGTAATGAAACTTTACAAAGATGGAAAAGGATATAAAAAGATATCCAAAGCCTTGAATATGACAGTCGGTACTATTCAATCACTTAAGTGGGAAATTTGGGGGTCTCTTCATACCAAGCCAAGGTCAGGTAGATCAACAAAGAATTCAGCCACAGCTAGAGATTTAAGCTATAAAAACGCACTGATTACTGTGTAAATGTCACCGTTAGGGAAGAGGTTAACACCAGGGGGCGATCAAGAACAAACTAGATGTCTCCTCTCCCCTGACAGAACAGGGATTTGTGTGTACACGTGCGCTGGCTCTCGTGCCCACGATCTCGCATCAGGACCCCCTCCGCACGCGCCCTCTGGCGGCTCTTAAAGGGCACAACATACCCATACGGGGGGGGGGGCGAGGTTCACCCAGCAGAGCCATTCTGCCAACATATCAGCGTGAGTCGGTCAGCAGGCGGTTAAATAAAAGTTTTTTGGCATGATCATCAGTTATTTTAAATATTAATCACTTGCCAACCATGCACCATGGCTCCCCTGTGTGAATCGCATTGCTGTAGGGCGGCTGCTTCAAGGGGTATAGGGGGTGTAGGGCTGCAACTCACGATTATTTTCATAAATCGATTAATTGGTTAATACCCTTAAAAAAAAAAAAAAAAAAAAAGGTCGGTCAAATTGACGTTCATTTTCAACCACAGTGATGGGAAAATTTGGAAATAGAATTCTTTCATTCAGTGAATGTACAAAGATTTTTCATCTGAATATTCTCACCAGAAAATTGATCCGTGAGACCAGCATAAGGCTCGATACACACCTATGCAGTTTTTGCTTTTGATCTGTTTCTGCAGTGCGTTTCGATTTTTGTGCACGTGATTTTACTTCAATTTAGTTTTTTTTTTTTTTTTGTTGTTTTTTTTTGGGCAGATTAAAAAAGACAAATTGCTGCAAAAACACACTACATCCTTTTCTGCAGCTTCTCTATTGAAGTATATTGAACCAAAAAAAGCACCGCTTTGCGTTAAGTCCCTGACCCTTTCCAAATATGCAGCAGCTGAAAAAAGCACTTATATGAACGTGTCCCATAGGAAACCATGTAAATTAAATGTAGTGCGTTTCTACAATAAGCACCAATAAACATAGATGTGAACCAGGTCTAAGACGTTTAGTAACAATGGGGTTAAAAAAGACAAAAATTAGCCCTTTATAGTACAAAAAAAAAAAAAAAGGCGCAGGTAATCACTACTGGAAGGGGTTAATTTTTTTATTGTAGAACAGTGAAAGTAATATTTGTAGTAGTGATTATATTTTTGTACTATAAAGGGCTCATTTTAGTTTTTTTTTTTTTTTTAAATTGTAATTTTTATTGAGAGAATTTTTTTACAGAAAATGAAAAGATACAGAACTGACAATATTCTAAGAAAATCTGGTGCATACCTTATTGGAGAGACTGATATAACCTCATGGTGACTACAGATATACAGTAGCAATGGAAGGATAAAAATAGATAACTAAAAGAAAACAAAGCAAAATAAAATGCAGAAAGGAAATAAACAGAAAAGTTTTACGTAAAACCTTATGAAAATAAAAAGGCTGAGAGACAACACATATCGTAAAGCAGAGGTTGGGGTCTTGAGCAGGTGCTTCAATAACGTAACTAATATCTGACATAAGAGGGCTACATACCACTATAAATTTCCTCAGGAGGTAAGGTAAGCTTCAAATGGCCTTTGGGCCAGCAGAAACAGACTTGAAGTACCGACACAATACAAAACATCAGGGAGCCAGAAGGTCAGGGAACACTAGGGGACGGGCACCAATCGGGTGGCTAGGGGTACCAAGGGCTCCCGTGGGAGCCCAAAAATCGAGGCATCCCATGGGGCCCAGATCACGCCAAACCGGTCAATCCCGTCCTCCACCATAGCCGTCAAATGCTCCATCCTGCGTATGTCCCCGACGGTTTGTATCAGCTGAGTCTGGGTTGGGGGCTGAGTAGACAACCAATTAGAGGGGATAGCTCTTTTAGCAGCAAGCAGCACATAGGAGGCTAATTTATTAGCTGCCTTCCCCAACTCCGGGAAGGGAAGGCCTAGGAGAAGGTGGACAGGATCCAATGGAATGGGGGTGTCAAAAATTTGCTGGAGCATGTGAGATACCATGGACCAGAAAGGAGTAATTAAAGCGCATTGCCAAAAGATATGATAATGCGTGCCCTTGGTCCTCCCACACCTCCAGCACATGGGAGAAAGAGAGGCGTCATACCGATGAATAACCTCGGGGGTCCTATACCAGAACAGTAGGACTTTATATGCTGTCTCTCTCTGTGCCACACATCTGGAAATTTTAGAGGTGGAGGACCAAATTCTGGACCATTGTGGGAGAGTGATTTGTTGATTAAGGAGCTGCGTCCACTTGCCCATGTAGGAGTGGGATAGGGCAGTGAGAGAGGACCTCTGCTGGAGTATATGGTAAATACTAGAGATAAGCTTTGCTTGGTAGGGGCCCTGGGAGCAGAGCAGCTCAAAAGGCATCGGTGTAGAGAGGGATTTTAGTTTTTTTTTAACCCCATTATGTTACTGGCCGATTAATCGATTAGGAAAATAATAATCGGTTAATTTCATAATCGTTTAGTTGTCGATTAATCGATTAGTTGTCGATTAATCGATTAGTTGTTACAGCCCTAAGGGGGTGTGAGTGCGGCATCACCGAGGAGCCAATGCGCATGCCTGGTGGCCGCCGGACACCCGCGATCACTCCTGACAGCCAGAACGGGGTGTGAATAAATTTATTTATATAATTTGACACACACAAACCCACGTTGTGTTCCTAGTATAAAGGAACAACGATTGGTCTCCTCCCCCAGGCAGTCCCATCCCCCTACAGTTAGAACACAATGAGAGAACAGCAAGTAGCTCAGGCCTACCTTAGGGTGGGACAACCACCTGCAGGACCTTTCTGCCGAAAGACAAGAAAAGGAGCTGCCACTGTCAGCGTTGGCAGTGTGGTGGTCCCATCCCTATGTATAGATCAAAAATATGGGGGCCATATTTTGGGCTTGGATCTATCTTGGTGGGGGGGGGGGGGGTCTATTTTATCCTGCACTACCTTAGGGAGACAGTGGAGATGTAATTACACCAACTTGTACTTCTAGGGATGTGCTAATATCCAGGGTCATCATAGGGGACTTGGTATTGTGGTCTGGCTGCATCCATGCGGAATAATATTTGTATCTCCCATTGAGAAGTGGCTCAATCACAAGCTATTATTACATTGTATTTCCTCTCACTCTCCACCCCGATGAAAGTTTTCAAGCAAAACTGGAAACGTGTTGGGTCTTGGGATATCCAATCCCTATGAGAGTAGAAGTGTTGTTACATGGCTGTATTGTTTTTTTGTCTGGCATTGTATTACATATTGTTACTGTTCAGATGCTAGTCTGTCCTTGTTTATGATTTTTTGTATTAATAAATATTATATTTTATACTGTCCTTGCATGTGTTGGTGGTCTGTCAAAGTCCCATTTAGGGTTTTTTTTTTTTTTGATTTCTGATGAAAGAGGCAACAGAAGTTCCATTCTAATGTCTCAGGAACGTGTTCTGACTTGACCCCGTTGCTGCTCTGCAGATCTGACCTACCGATGCTCCAGCCCTTTCTGCCCAAGTGGTTGCCAGAGACCGTGTAGAATGTGCTTTGAGATTAGCTGGGACTGCACTACCTGCTTGTTCATAAGCTATGGAAATAGCTTGTCTAATCCAACTAGCAATCGTTTTTGATGCCTGCACACCCCTCTTTGTGCCACAAAAACTGACCAACAGATGATGCAATCTTCTGAACTCCTTTACTCTAAGTAAAGCAGCAGACCTCCTAACGTCTAGTGAACGAAAGGCTCTTTTCTTCTCGTTCTGTGAAATATGGAACCGTGAGGCCACTTTAGGAAGGTACAGGGGATCCTGCCTAAGGATGACTCTGTCCTCCAACAAACAAAAAACGCTCCTTCATAGAGCCTGTAAATAGCCTACCTTTCTGGCCGTTATAATGGCCAGAAGGAAGGCGGTCTTAAAAAAGTAATTTAACCGAATTCTGAGCCAACGGCTCAAAAGGTGCCCTGGTTAGGGCCTCTAAGACTAGAGACAAAGTCCCACGGCGGAAATTTACTCACTTGAAACAGGGACAACCTCTCACTAGCCGTCAAAAGTCTTTTGACTAATAGATCCAGACCCAGCCTTCTGTCCAAAAAGCTAGACAGTGCTGCCACGTGGACCCTAACGGTATTTGTTGCCAGGCCTCAATCCACTCCCTCCTGTAGGAAGTCTAGGATTGTAGGAATGTCCTGTTGAAAAGGCCCCCCTCGTTTCACACCAAATTAGAGAAGGCCCCTCAAACCCTGGCATAAATGCATCTAGTAATCGGCTTTCTGCTCAGTAAAAGGGTCTCTATTACCTTCTCAGAGTACCCTTTCCTGCACAGGCTCTCCGTCTCGAGAGCCAAGCCGTCAATTTGAAAAATCCTGGGTTCGGGTGGTAGAGTGGACCCTGAAACAGAAGATCCTGACGCTCTGGAAGGCGCATCGGAGAGGTCGCCGATCAGCTTCGCAGAGTGGAAAACTAGGTCCTCTTGGGCCACCAGGGGGTGATCAGAATTAAACTGCTCCTGGGCCAACTCAATTTCTGTATAATTCTTGAGATCAGTGCTAAGGGGGCAAAAGCATAAGCTAGGCTGAAATCCCACTCTTTTGCCAACGTGTCCACCCCCTCGTACCCCTCGCTGGTCAGGGAGAAGAAACATTTGACCCTCCTGTTCACCCTGCTGGTGAAGAGGTCTATCTCTGGGGTGCCCCGCTGCTGACACACAAGAGAGAACACCTCAGGATTGAACTCTCATTCCCTCTGGTGAACAGTCTGCCGGCTGAGGAAATCCACTTCTACACCTTGTCCTGCGGAAGCACCAGCTTATATTCATCAATTTTTAGTCGTGTAATTTTTATGCATATTCTGTCATTTTGTTAGCCAAAGGATTTGGGTGTAGTACAATGTTGAGAAAATACAGGACCGGAAGTAATGCTGCTCTAATGTAATAGTATACCATATATAGGATGCAGTGCCTTATCCCCTTGCATGGCCAACAAATAGTCTTCGGACAGTACCACTTTGCACACCGCCAACCTAACTTCATAAACAGGGACATTATTTTTATTAGGAACTTGTCGCAAGCATGAGAAATCCACTTGCCCTTAACTAAAATGGCGGCTACGGGTCTGCGCAGGAGTGGCAAAGACACTGCACCCTATATAAGACGAGAGGTGTAACAATATGGCCGCTCCAGATGACAAAATGCATAGGGCTTGGCCATAGGGTGCACTCTCTCTCCATTAGAGCTGTGGGAACCGGCGGCAGCCGCAATAGTATTGCTTTTAACACTGGCGAATGTCAGTAGCTTTTTAAATTTAATAAAATTTGAGTTTTAACCACTAGAGATCCGCGCTATAGCCGAATGACAGCTACAGCGCGGACCTGCTTTGCCGGGATGACGTCTATTGACGTCGTCCCGTGCACGAGCGGCCTGCGTGCCCGGCGCGCACTGTAATCAGCGAGTCTATGAGACTCACCTGATCACGGATCGAAGCAAGAGGTCGATTCCAACCCCTTACCACATGATCAGCTGTCAGCCAATGACAGCTGATCATGTGATCACAACAGAGCCGGTAAATCTGCCATTTTCCTCCTCGCACTGACAGCGCGAGGAGAAAAAAAAAAAAAAAGCCGATCACTGGCGGCCGTGAGAGGGACTTCAGTCCCGATCACGGCCAAGTCATCAGTGCCCACCTGCCCCCTGCAACATACATATAGTAAAAGTGCCACCCATCAGTGCCCACAGTGCCACCCATCAGTGCTGCACCTCATATGCCACATATCCGTGCCCATCAGTGTCATCTACCAGTGCCCAGCAGTGCCACCCATCAGAGCCACCTATCAGTGCCCATCAGTCCCATCTATCAGTGGTACCTATCCGTGCCCATCTCATCTGTGCCCATCTTTGCCCATCAGTGCCGCCTTAACCGAGCCCATCGGTGCCCACAAGTGCAGCCCATCGAGGCCCACCAGTGCCGCCTCATCAGCGCATTTCAATGAAGGAGAAAAATGACCTGTTTGCAAAATTTTATAACAAACTATTAAACATGATTTTTTATTTCATTTATTTTGCACCTTTTTTTGTTTGTTTAGCAAAAATAAAACTCCCAGCTGTAATTAAATACCACCAAAAGAAAGCTCTATTTGTGGGGAAAAAAAAAATGATAAAAATGTCATTTGGGTACGGTGTTGTATGACCGCGCAATTGTCAAAGTGCATCAGCGCTGAAAGCTGAAAATTGGTCTGGGCAGGAGGGGGGTTTAAGTGCCCAGTAAGCAAGTGGTTAAACAATACTGCACTATGGATATTCCTCTTTTTTATGGATTATTTGAATGAGATGACTGGCTTATGCTGAAAAAAAAAAAAAACAAAGCTCCCAGAAAGGCTCCACATAGCGACACAGGGGCTCACACTGTGAAGGCGCATTTACCACTGCAGGGGCAGGGCATCTGGTGAGTGAAAAACCACTACATGCACAAAAAATAAACGCACCGGGGGTTTTTCAGAATATTAAGAAGCAGTCACGGCATCTGCCACATTGTGCACGAGTCACTTTTTTTCATGTCTTTGGACTATAAATTTATTTACACATTTATATATGTATTTACTTGTTCAATTGTAATTTGCAAGTTTTTTTTTTTTTGTCCAACACCTCACACAGCTTTTTAACTACTTAAGGACCGCCTCATGTACATCTACGTCGGTACTTTGAAGAGGGATATCTCGGTAACAGCAGCAGCTGCTGCTGCCTCAAATGAGATATCCTTTACAGGAGGCGGACCTGTGTGCAATAATGGTGGTCTCCGCGGCGGTAGTGGTGCCACCCCCTCCCTCCGCCGCTTACCGGGGCCAATCGGGTCCTTTGCTCGGCTGGGTATGGAGACAAGTGAGGCTAAGATGGGCCCCACTCGTCTCTATACCATAGGAGGGCGGAAGCGACGTCAAAACGTCACTTCCGCCCATACCTCTTAAAAAAAAAGGTAAATTTTTTTCAAATGACTTTTTTTTTTTTTTTTTTATTGCATCTAAATATGAGATCCGAGGACTTTTTGCCCCCTAGATCTCATATTTAAGGAGGACCTGTCATGCTTTTTTCCCCCCCTTTTTTTTGGTTACATTCCTTGTAATAGGAATAAAAGGGATCCATTTACTTTTTATCTTTTTAAAAAGTGTAAAAATAAAATCAAGTAAAAAAAATATTTTTTTTTTTAAAACACCCCGTCCCGACGAGCTTGTGCACAGAAGCGAACGCATACGTGAGTAGCTCCCGCATATGAAAACAGCGGTCAAACCACACATGTGAGGTATCGCCGCGATCGGTAGAGTGAGAGCAATAATTCTAACCCTAGACCTCCTCTGTAACGCAAAACATGCAGAATTTTTTTTTTTGCAATGACCGCCATTTCATTCTGTAGGGTGTTAGAAAAAAAAATATATATAATGTTTGGCGGTTCTAAGTAATTTTCTAGCAAAAAAAACAGTTTTAACCACTTAAGGACCGCCTCCTGCACATATGCGTCGGCAGAATGGCATGGCTGGGCACAAGCACGTACCTGTACGTTGCCTTTTAAGTGCCCAGCCGTGGGTCGGGAGCACGCCGCCAGAGCTGAAGAACGAGGAGAGGTCTGTGTAAACAAACCTCTCCCTGTGCTTCCTACTGTGGCCGTCACCGATCGTCTCTTCCCTTTTATAGGGAAAGATGATCAGTGACGTCACATGCCAGGCCACGGCCCTTACAAAAAAAAAAAAAAAAAAAACAAACACAACGTCATACATAATACTTCACTGCACCCTAGTGGTTAACTCCTTAACTGCCAGTGTCATTTACACAGGAATTAGTGCATTTAAATAGCACTGATTGCTGTATAAAAAATACAATGGTCCCAAAAATGTGTCAAAAATGTCCGATGTGTCCACCATAATGTCGCAGTCACAATAAAAATCGCTGCCCTTACTAGTAAAAAAAAAAAATAATAAAAATGCTATAAAACTATACCCTAGAACTTTTGTGCAAAGCAATCGCTAATTGCAATTTTTTTTTATCCAAAAAAAACCCCCCCAAAAAATTGTCACTCTGTTTTTGTTTATAGCGCAAAAAATAACGTAGACTTGTAATAATCATATTTATATTGGTAGTAGCCACAAATTCCCAAACACAGGACTTGGTTTTGCATTTTAGAATTCAATCATTTTCATTATTTATAAATTCACTATTTTTACCATTTGAGTTTAGGACCCTACATTTAAATACTGAAAATTAACCCACTTTCTGCTCAGTTTTTTTTTTTTTTTTTTACTTATTTGTGGATTCCCTTTGGTAGCAACAATTTTTGGTCATTTACAATTATTGCACAGGCTCTTTTTATACAAAAAAAACCTGGGGAGTTGGTCTGGAAAGGATCTTTTAAAGGAGTAAGGATTTTTTTCCAAACTTTGGGGTAATTCAAAACCCACCAGGGGGTCTAACACTATCAACAAAAAAATCTCTCAATTCAATCTTTTTTTTTGCATTTTTTCTTTGTAATTAAAAAGGAAGATATATTTTGGCAAAAGCATTTAGACAGCACATCCCTCATTTGGATGAATTAGGGGATAGCGCCACTTCTACCCCTTCTTTTTCCTTCACCAGCTTCTGTGCTACTGAGTCTACCAGAATGCCTAGGTAGATCTTGGTTTGAGGTCAGTGAGGACTTCTCCCTATTGATCAACCATCCCAGGGATTCCAAGGTGCTTATTACCTTGTCTAGATCTAAGAGCAGAGAATCCCTGGAAGGGTTGTAGACCAATAGGTCATCTAGATAGGGGATCAGTGTCACTGGAGGGGCAGGTAAGGCTGCTAGAATCTTCGTAAAGACTCTCAGGCTGGCTGCCAGTCCGTAGGGCAAGGCCCGGAATTGCTAGTGCTGGGTACCCTGATCTGTGTTTATTGCAAAACGAAGAAATACCTGATGCTCCGGAAGAATGGGAACATGCAGATATGCATCCTTTAGGTCTATGGTGACCATAAAGACCGCCTTTAACAGATGCTTCCTGACCATGTACACCGACTCCTTATGAAACTTCTTGTATTGTAGGAAGGCGTTTCATTTTCTTCGATTTATAATCAAGCGGTATTTCCCAGAGGGCTTTGGAACCACAAAGACATGGGAATAAAATCCTTGCACCGATTAGTTAATACTGGGAGGATGACCCCCTGGACTGCCAACTGTGTCATACTCTCCAAGAGTCCTAAAGCTTTTGGTCTTTCCCTGTGTAGACAGGTCAGAAGAAAAGATTGGGAAGTCTGGAAACAAATTCCAGTCTGTAGCCCTCCCTTATGCACTGAAGGACAAGAGGACTCAGAGACCTGTTCCCACTGCATGACAAAGGTGCGAGAGCCTCCCCCCCAGCCTGGTGCTGGCGTCACTTGGAATCCTGGTCTGCAGGCTTTGGGCTTGAGAAAAGGAGACCTCCTTTCTGCTTGCCACTGCCCCATTTCTTGCCTTCTTTACGATTTTTAAAACGGACGTTGACCTGGGAGCCACGAAAAACAGCTTTCCTTTTCATTTTTTTTTTCATTTCATTTTTTTTTTAGGTTTTACAGGAAACTTTTCAGTGGACCTGGAAAGGGTCTGGTACAAAACCTGCAAAAAGGAGGGATCCTTCAAATGATAGACCACACAACCCTGTTTTTGATGCGTGGTCCCAATCCCAGGTCTTAACCCATACAGCCCTTCTAGCGGAATTAAGGAGGGCTGCGATTTTGCAGACGTACATACAGTTTAACTGCCGCAGCAGCAACATAGGTGCCCTCTCTTCATTGAAAGGGCACCTGTGTTTCCAGGTTTTAAAATTTTAGAAGTTTTCTCTCTGGCGCTTTCCACTCCCTCAGAATAATATTCTTAAGGGACTGGTGGATCGGCATGATTTTGGATTGAGATCCAATCAGACCTCGATACATCCTAACCTGGGCAGACATCTGTGCTTCTGGCTCCTGAATCTCTTCCGAAGCATGCCCCCAGGAGACCCTCCATCTCATCTGCTGAAAATATATGCCTGCCTGGTCTGTAGTGTTCCTCTTCCTGGCTATTGTCTACACCCTCCCCCCTCCTCAGGAGGGCTCAGAGTGGAATCCTCAACCTCCTCTTTCTCAGAATCTTGAAAAGCTGGGGTCTTTTGGGGCTCGGTGCGTGTATATCTATCACTCCTATGTGAAGAAGCACTCTCCTGAAAGGATAAGCCCTCTACTAGGATGAGACTTTTCCTTCCTAGTATTAAGACTTGCCTAAAAGGCCTTGAGGGTAGACAGCATTTCTGTCTGTACTGGATGAAAATCTCTCATGACCTGTGGGGTCTCCTTCCTGGACAATTTGTGTATACATTTGTAGCAAAAAGGTTTGGTGTGCTCTGGCGCCAATTTTTCATTGCAATAGCCACACCTCTTATAACGGGAAGGCGTTTTAGACCTAGGTCTACTGGCAACACTCAGGGCAATAGCTTCTGCAAGAAAGAATTCAATTTGGCCAAAAATGGACCTTCACTGTGACCCCCTGCGAGGGTAAGGGCTAGGGGACTCACCCCTTCATTACCCCCGCAACCTGGATAGACTCACCCCCTGTGGTCTCCTGAACGGCTGCCGATACTGCCTCCTCTCATTCCATACTGATGAGAGCTGTGGATGCCTGCTCCCTGCCACGCAGTCTCCTCTGGATCCAAATTGTGAGATCCCCCCCACAGCGCCGTCCTGAATGCTGCGCTGCCATTTTTCTAGTAGTCCCGGAATTGGAAGTGCAGCACTCTAGCAGCACGTGCAGCATAATTCACTTCCGGAAATCCTCTGCAAAATGGCACCGAAACACACCAGAATACCACCCAAGCCGGCAACAGCCTCTGGCCTGAGAATGCTATCGCCTCCTGCTCCCTCCTGTAGGAAGGGGCACAGGGCCATTGTGCTGAGGGATAAAGACGGGGGACTCACCAGGGAGACCTCTGGCAACATCCTGCAAACTGACTCCAGTCAGGTAAGGAAGGGGAGCAGGAAGTATGGTCCCTGAAGCTCTGGGAACCTCCACTGTGCCCAGGGTCCTTCAGTTCTCGGGGTGGGGGGCGGGAGTTGATCTTCTCCCACTGAGAAAATAGGGAAAACCCTGGAAGACGACTTGAGAAAAATAAAAAACGCAGAAGTAAAGCTGCACAATTAATCGTCAAGAATCGTTATCGCAATCTTGACTAAAGTGTTTCACAATTCTTTCTATGCAAAGAATTCTCTCTGCTCTTCTAAAGCCACAGCCCTCAAAAGAAAGGAAGGAGAAAAACTGGGCAGTCTGCCAAGAATCAAAACATTCTTTATCAGTTGAACTTAAGTATAAATATTGTAACAATTTGTCAATGGAATAGACTGTGTGTAAGTGAAAAAAGTTTAACCACTTAAACACTAAACTTTTTTCTGACATTTGTTGGTTTCAAGTCAGTAATTTTCTTCTTCTGCTAGAAAGTTACTTAGAACCCTGAAACATATACATTTTTTTTTTTTTTTTTAGTAGACACCCTAGAGAATATAAAAATGGTGGTTGTTGCAATATTTTATGTCGCAGTGTATTTGCGTAGCAATCTTTCAAATGCAATTTTTTTTTTTTTAATTACTTTAAAGAAAAGAAAAGGTAAAGTTATTCCATTTTTTTCTGTATAATGTGAAAGATTTTATGTCACGAGAAGCGTGATCTTTTTATTCTAAGCAAAAAAAAAATTGTGATTCTCATTTTGGCCAGAATCGTGCAGCTCTTTATGCAGAAGTGATCAAACAACACCAAAAGAAACCTCTATTTGTGAGAAAAATAAAGACAAATTTTGTTTATGTACAGCAATTAAAGTGATGCAGTGCCGTATCGCAAAAAATGGCCTGGTCAGGAAGGAGGTAAATTCTTCCGGGGCTAAAGTGGTTAATGCCAAAATTTCTGCCAGGGTATGCAAAATTTTGAGCATGACTAATAAAAAATATATATATATATTTTTTTTAAATAGAGATCCTACAGAACAAAATGTTGCGTTTTCCAAATTTTTCTCACACTGTATTTACGCAGCGGTGTTTCGAACGCAAACGTGTTGTTAAAATACATTTTAATGCACACAAAACAATCTATAACCCTTTTTTGTAACATGTAAAAGATGGTGTTAGGCAGAGGAAAAAAAATAAAAAATTAAAAAAAGATACCCATTCATGTCATGCTTTAAAATTGCGCACACTCGTGGAATGGCAACAAACTTTCACAAGCAATGCTTTAAAAGCCTTCATGGGTTACCCGTTTAGTGTTACTCAGGAGGTCTAGTGCTAAAATAAATAGTCTTGCTCTGATGTTCGAGGGGATACCTCACATATGTGGTGCGATAGCCATTTACGTATGCATGCAGTACCAATGTGTGCACCACCCTTTAAAAATGGTGTGTTTACATCCAGGAAACTGGAAGTGATGAAAATGCTTGTTGCTTCCAGTTTCCTATACTATAGAGCACAGAGACCTGCCAGTCCTCCATGAGCTTTGCGGTAAGTGATGGTTGAACATTCATGTCTCCCAGTGGGATGGGAGAGTGATGGAAAGGGGGGGGGGTGCTGGGGTCCCTCCTCTACTGCTGCTTGTAAAAAGCAATCCAGCAGCTAATTGGCCATTAGGATTGCTTTTACAAGAAAGCTGACAGAAAAATAAAAAATAAAAATAAATAAAAACGGAGTTAGACTTACCGGTAACTCTTTTTCTAGGAGTCTTCCAGGACAGCCTCTGAGATATAGGGCTCCTCCCTCCGGGACAGGAAACACGTCAACCCAATCAAATAAAAGGTGTGGTCCTCCAGGCCCTCCTCAGTTTTACTCCAAGAACCGACGTTAGTAAACATCCTCACCACTTAGTCCAACTTAAACAACTTTGGGTGGGAAACCAGGCTGTCCTGGAAGACTCCTAGAAAAAGAGTTACCGGTAAGTCTAACTCCGGTTTTCTCATATCGTCTTCCAGGACAGCCTCTGAGATGATAAGCAAGGAGCTCACCTTGTCAGGGCGGGACCACTGCCTGGAGGACCTTACGTCCAAAAGTCTGCTCTTTATCAGACCATAAATCCAGACGGTAATGTCTTGCAAACGTTGAGTAGCTGGACCACATTGCTGCCTTGCAGATCTCCTCCGGAGAGGCTCCAGCCCTCTCTGCCCATGATGCAGAAACCACCCTTGTAGAGTGTGCCTTAACTAAGGGTGCCTGCTTCCCCTCTAATTCATAGGCTTTAACTATCGCCATTCGTATCCACCTGGCGATAGACGATTTGGACGCCTTGCAGCCCTTGCGGGCGCCCGAAAAATTAACAAAAAGTGAGTCTGACTTCCTGAAGACCTTAGTGGCTTCTAAAAAAATTAGACTTCTCCTGACGTCTAACAAACTTAAAGATCTCGCCTCATCCTCTCCTGAGGTTGAGAAAAATGTTGGTAAAATAATATCCTGTGTCCTATGAAAAGTGGACACCACCTTAGGAAGAAAACTAGGGTCAGTCTTAAGTACTACCCTGTCCTCTAAAATTAACAAAAATAGCTCTCTGACCGAGAGCGCTTGCAGATCACTGACCCTTCTAGCTGACGTGATCGCTATCAAAAACACAGTCTTTAGTACCATCCACTTAAGTGATGCTCCCTCTAATGGTTCAAATGGATCTTGGGTCAAAGCCCTAAGAACCAAGGCCAAATCCCAAGTAGGACAGGTCTTCATTCTCACAGGCCTGGATCTAGTTAAAGCCTTGAAGAAGTTCCTGACAAAAGGATTCTGCTGAAGGGAGGACTGAAGGAAAACACTTAAGGCCGCCACCTGTACCTTTAGAGTGCTGATAGATATGCACAGCTCTACCCCTGCTTGTAGAAAATCTAGGACTGCCGGGACCCCAGGACTTGCAATCCCCTGTTCTCGCAACCAGGAATTAAACCTCTTTCCTATCTTGGCGTAAATTGCTCTAGTAACTGGTTTACGGCATTCTAACAAGGTCTTAACCACTCTTTCTGAAAAACCCTGTGATCTTAAGATCTGTTCCTCAGATACCAGGCCGCAAGCTTGAGCCTATCTGAGGATACAGGATCGGCCCCTGGGAAAGTAAATCCTCCCTGACTGGTAGAAACAGTGGAGGATGAACAGCCAATCTCTTTATGCTGGCAAACCAGGGTCTCCTTGGCCAAAAAGGAGCCACAAAAATGAGGTCCGTAGCTTCCGATCGGAACTTCTGCAGAACCTCCGCCACCATCCTTACAGGAGGAAAGGCATAACACAGGCCAAACAGCCATGGATTGGCAAGGGCATCTATCCCCCGACCCGATCCTGTGGGTGAACCGAAAAAAATTGCGTCACCTTCCTGTTGCCTTCTCTTGCAAATAGGTCTATTTCTGGCCTTCCCCAGCATGACACAATCTCCGCGAACACTTCCTTGTTGAGGGACCACTCATCCTGACCTATCTTCTGGCGACTGAGAAAGTCGGCCAGCAAATTCTGAGTTCCCTTCAGATGAATGGCTGATATTGAGGACAAGTTCTTCTCTGCCCTGCAGAAGATTCTGTCTGCAATCACCTGCAGCGCGGGGCTTCTGGTTCCCCCTTGCTTGTTCAGGTAGGCTACTGCTGCTACATTGTCTGAACGAACTTGCAGGTCCCTGCCCTGTAACTGGGACTGGAAGGTTTCTATAGCCTTCCAAACTGCCAGAAGCTCCTTCTGGTTTGAGGAACGACCTGTCTCTAGATTCGGCCAGGTACCTTGGGCTAAGATTCCCTCTAGGTGGGCACTCCAACCCAGCGCACTGGCATCGGTCGTGACCACCACCGTAGCTTGTGGGGACCAGGGAAGACCCCTGTCTAGGTTGACCTGGGCCCGCCACCACCACAGAGACCTCCTGACTGCCGAGGATAGGGGCATAACCTGATCCAGGCTCTGCTGCCTGCCATCCCAATAACGGAGCATGAGTCTCTGTAAAGGGCGCTGATGATGCCTTGCCCAGGCCACCGCTGGAAAGCATGATGTCATCAACCCCAGGACTCTCATAACCTCCCTGATCTGGGCTTCCCGACCTGATTGAAGCTGGGCTACCGCCTGTTCTAGCTTGCTGATCTTCTCCGCAGGAAGAAATACCCTCATCTCCACCGAAGAAATCCTGTATCCTAAATACAGGACCTCCTGTGAGGGGGTCAACTGGGATTTTTCCTGGTTTATTAGCCACCCCAGTGAGCGCAGGAAACCCAAGGCCTCCTGTACATCCTTCTGCTGCTGTTGGGCCGACTGGGCTATGAACAGTAGATCGTCCAGATATGGAATCACTGTTATAGCCTTGAGCCTTAACGGGGCCAGTGCCTCTGCCAGAACCTTTGTAAAGATCCTTGGTGAGGCTGAAAGCCTGAAAGGGAGAGCTCAAAACTGGAGGTGTAACACACCGTGTTCAACCTCACCGCCAACCTGAGAAATCTCTAAAACTCCAGATGAATCGGGATATGCAAATATGCATCCCTGAGATCCACGGTGGCCATGTGACAGCCCTGAAACAGAAACTTGGTTACCGAGAAGATTGACTCCATCCGGAACCGCTTGTATTTTATGAATCTGTTCAGGCGGCGGAGATTCAGTATTAGCCTGAACTTTCCCGAAGGTTTCTTTACCACGAATACGTGGGAGTAAACCCCCAAGCCTCGCTCCTCCTGAGGCACCTGCACCAGTACTTCTTGGTCCACCAGATCCCCCAGGAGAAGACCCAGAGCCTTTGCCTTCTCTTGGTCCCTTGGTAACCTGGTTACTTGAAAATTGGGGAGGGGAACTGAACCAAACTCCAACCTGTAGCCGTTCCTTATTACATCTCGAATGAACGGACTTTCGGTTGAAGCATCCCATTGTGGGAGGAACTTCCCCAGTCTTCCTCCCACCGGGACGCAGGAGTCACTGGGTTTTAGGGGAGGGTTGAGGAGGATTGAGTAAGATTCCTCCTCTGCCCCTTCCCTTTTGACCCGTCCAATGCTTTTTGGGGCGAACCTCCCTTTCCTGCAGGTTCTGCTGCCTAGGGCCTCGAAAAAGGCGCTTCCCTTCAGGTCTCTTTTTCCTTTCTGGGAAAGCTTTCTTCCTATCCTGCGTGCGCTCTAACGCCTCTTGCAGGCCGGGCCCGAACAAATGGTCCCCTGAAAAGGGTAAACCACATAGCTTCAATTTTGAAGCTGCGTCACCTGACCAGGTTTTAAGCCAAACGGCCCTTCTGGCAGCGTTCACTAGTGCTGCAGATCTAGCAGCCAATTTGACTGATTCTGCAGAGGCATCGGCCAAAAACCCCACTGCCTTGAACAGTAGCGGAAAGGACTTCAACAGCTGTTGCCTAGAAGTGCCAGCTGAAATATGCGATTGTAACTGTGTAAGCCAACACTCTAAGTTTCTGGCCACACAGGTAGCTGCTAAGGCTGGTTTAAGCCCAATGGAAGAGGCATCCCAGGCTCTCTTAAGCAGCACATCTCCCCTCTTATCCATAGGATCCCTGAGTGAACCCATATCATCAAAGGCCAAATCTGTCTTCTTAGAGACTTTAGACAAGGGAGCATCCAATTTGGGAACCTTGTTCCAGGGATGCACCGCATCCGTCTCAAAAGGGAACCTCCTTTTAAGGCTACCTGAAAAAAATTGCCTTTTTTCCGGTTGTTCCCACTCCAGCAGAATCGCCTCAACCAGCGATTTATGGACGGGGAATACCCTGTCTTTCAGCACACTCGACCCCTGATACATCATGTCGTGTTTTGAAAGCTGGACCTGTTCTTCCCTGATCTCCATATATAGCCTTGAGGAGGTCACCCACATCGTCCAAAGACAACTTGTATCTGGCTGATCTAATGGATTCTTCCTCCCCCTCTGACTCAGAAGTAGATTCTGTCCTAGAGGAGGCTAATGACCTAGGTAACCTCTCCCTATCCACCTCCTCCTCCTGACGTGGTTCAGATAAGGAGGGCATACTCACGGCCCTGGGTAAAGAGACAGAAGGACCCTGCACCCTATCCATCATGCTTTTAAATGACTGGAAGGTGGATGCTATCTCATCCTTTACGGACGTCAAAACCTTGTGACAAGCTGCCACCGAGTCCTCCTTCACCAGGCTACTGACACAATCCGGGCAAAGCGGCTTCTCCAAACCGGTGCCTAACTTAGCCCCGCACACGGCACATTTCCTTCTGGGCAAAGGTATCTGGGCTCTGTCCTGTTTAACCTAAAAAACAACGAAAAAACAGGGTCCCATTACAATACCACCCCTGACCACACCACTGTGCTTCTAGGGTCTGCCTAGGAAGTGTCCCCCTTCACCAGCAGGTTCTCCACCCCGGGAAGGTACTAAGGTCAGAGTGACCCCTCCACCCCCCAGTGTAAGTCCTGGTCTGCCCTCACCAAGCTTACCTGAGAGGTACTGGAGCCTGTTGAACCGGAGTCCACCTGCACAACTGCACCCTCCATGGTTCTTGTGTCTCACTCAGTCTCTCTGAGCCTTCACACCGCTCCAGGCAACCATGTAGTCACACCGCCGCACCCAAAGGACTGGAACAGGTCCTGCGGCGCCCCCAGATGACGCGAATCAGGCGGAAGTGCGTCTCTCCCATTTCCGGATGCCGGAACGCAAAGACACCGCCCCCCGCCGTGCGTTCCTCACGAACGCACCACTCACAGTACCCGAACGCCAGCAGGTGAAACGAACGTCTCTCGCCCGCCTCCGACCGACCAGGTACGAGCGGTTAGCGCCACAGAGGGGGGAAGATTGCCGCTCATCGGGGTCCCGTTCTCTCCTAACGTTTAAATGGCAGCGATGACTGATAGCTACCCTCTCCTCCCTCCGAACGGACCGAGGGGTGCTAAGGGTCAGGTCCACCAGGTGCTCCCCCCAGGACAAACCCCTGAGAAGAAGGAGCTGCCCTTACTAGTTCCGACGTGCTCCTTCCCGTCCGGCAGGAAACACAAAAACTGAGGAGGGCCTGGAGGACCACACCTTTTATTTGATTGGGTTGACGTGTTTCCTGTCCCGGAGGGAGGAGCCCTATATCTCAGAGGCTGTCCTGGAAGACGATATGAGAAAAAACAGTTCACAACAAACCATTTTACCAAACAAATTGGGCATTATATGTGTGCACTAAAATGCATTTAACCACTAGATGACCGGCCCCTAGTAAAAATACATTACTTGGAAGTTAAATTCTAGCGTTTTGTTAGCAGCTAGCTGCCCTAACCCCGGTGTCATTTTTTACTATGAATCTCTTTCACGTAAAAAAATAAATAAAAAAAAATGATCCCACTGACAAAATTGCAATGGAATCACTTTTAGAAGCTGTGGGAAGGATGCTCCTCCCACAGCTGACTTATTGGTAAAGCCTGGGAGCAGTTCGATGCAGTCGTTTGCAGAGCAGGAAGATGAGCAAGCCCCGTACACACGGTCGGAGATTCCGGCAACCAAATCCGTCGGATTAATTCCGGAAGAGGTCCGGAAGTGATGTTGCATACACACGGTCTGACTCAGTTGTCGGAAAATCCGATTGTACATAACGTGATGACGTTATTTCGTTACGACGGGACTACGTTCAGGCTAGTAGCCAATAGCTTTGGTCTAGGAATTTGATCTGAGCATGCGTGGCCCTTTGTCCGTCGGAGTAGGCTACACATGATCAGAGTATGTCCGATCGGAGCATTTTGACGGAAAATTTTACCGAAAAGTTGGTCCGTCGTATATTCCAACAGAAACAGTCCGATGCAGACCACACACAGTCAGAATATCCGACAAAACGGTCCGATAGGAAACATTCCGTCGGAATCTCTGACCGTGTGTACAAGGGCTAAGACCAAGCCAGCACTCGTCTCTATGCTCTTGCAGGACAACAGACATACCCAACATCCCTTCAGGTTCCCGAGCCATAACAAAATGATTATTTTTGTTTTTTAAAGTTAAATTTTTTTTTTATTCTGTTAGCTTTTAAAAAGGCAAAATATCTGGGGTCTTTTATCCCAGATCTCTCAATAAAGGGGACCTGTCATCCTTATTTCTATTACAAGGGATGCTTACATCCCTTGTAATAGGAATAAAAGTGATAAAAAAAAAAAGTGATGTATACAGCACTTCCAAAATGCCCTGCCCATTGAAATGAATAAGCAGCTCTTCCAAAGCGCCGCAACACGGGTGTTTTTAAACCCCTTCTTTGGGGTTAAAAGCACCCCACTAGTGGGCAAAAAGCGCTAAAGTCCTGTTAAAACAAACGAGGCTTTAGCTGTATTACGGCTGCAAGTCAGTGTGGAAGGGGTTTTAGTCGCACAAACATATGTAAAGGAGGTTCAAACCACACGTGAGGTATTGCCATGATCGTTAGAGGAAGTCTTGCAGTAAAATGATTGCTCTAAAACGCTAAACTGGTAACTAAGGATGAGCAAACAGCACGTGCAGAGCCCGCCAGGAAGTTGGCACTGCGGATCGCTAATCACAAGCAGCGAGACATTATCCTGCAGAGATTGGGAAATGTCTCACCGCTTGTGATTAGCACTCCCCAGTGCCAACTTCCTGGCGGGCTCTACACGTGCGGTTTGTGAAGCTCATCCTTACTGGTAGCCTATAAACGTTTTTAATCACTTTCAGATCGGACCATTTTTGGCGATTCAGCACTGCGTCGCTTTAACTGACAATTGCGCGGTCATGCGACGTGGCTCCCAAACAAACTTGACGTCCTTTTTTCCCCACAAATAGAGCTTTCTTTTGGTGGTATTTGATCACCCCTGCAGTTTTTATTTTTTGCGTTATAACCAAAAAAGCGACAATTTTGAGAAAAAATAAATAAAATACGCATTTTTTACTATAATAAATATCCCCCAAAAATATACGTATTCTACTTTTTTTTTTTTTTAATATCGCAATAAGCGATTATTGATTGGTTTGCACAAAATTTATAGCGTTTACAAAATAGGGGATAGTTTTATGGCATTTTTATTAATAATTTTTTTTTTTACTAGTAACTACTAGGCGGCGATCAGCAATTTTTATTGTGACTGACATTATGGCGGACACATCGGACATTTTTGGGACCATTGCCATTTATACAATCAGTGCTATACTAATTTACCACTTCCTGTGTAAATGACACTGGCAGTGAAGAGGTTAACCAGGGGGTGGCAGTGTTGGGGTTAAGTGTGTCCTAGGGGCATGTTACTAACTGTGGGGGGCTGGGCTGCGTGTTAGTGAACACTGATCTCTGCGCCAATCACAGGGAGCAGAGATCAGTGTCACTTGTTGCTAGGCAGAACGGGGAGATGCTGTTTACATCGGCATTTCCCCGTTCAGCCTTCCCGTGGGACGATCGTGGGCATCCCTGCGGCGATCGAGTCTGCAGGACCCACGGGGTCCCGGCCGGCGGTGCGCATGCGATGGCAGGGTGGCAATTTCAACCGGACGTACCTGTACGCCAGTTTGCCTGCCCGTGCCATTCTGCCAACGTACATCGTTGTGCGCCGGTCAGGAACTAGTTAAAAGCCTCAGCGATGGAGATTTAAGTATCACATATTTTGTCGCCATTCCATGAGCGTGCGCAATTTTAAAGAGTGACGCGTTAGGTAGCTATTTACTCTGCATAACATAATCTTTCCCATTATACAATTAAATTGGGGTAATGTTGTGTTTTGTTTATTAAAGTGTAGTTTTTCCCCCAAAAAAGTTGCCATTTTATTTTGTAGGATCTCTGCAAAAAATTAGAGATAGAGATGATAGAGATAGAGATGATAGAGATGATAGAGATGATAGAGAACTTTAAAAAAAAAAAAAAAAAAAAATGTTCCAATTTAATTTCTAGCAAAAAAATACTTCCAGACGATGCCTGGTCAGCAAGCAGTTAAAGAGGAAGTAAACCCGCCCAAAAAAAATTCCATTTTACTAATGTTACTCTAATACTGTACATCAGCCTTCATTCTGTATATGTTATATCTCAAAACGAGCGCTGTAAATACCTTTTTTTCTCTTTTCCAAATTATCTTCCTTCCGGGTATCGCCCGCGCCATTTCAAATTGGGGCTTTGACGTCCTTTCCGGACGTCATTTCCGCCCTTAGTTAGATTTCACTCCGGAAATCTCGCGCATGCGCTGTAGCGTCAATAGAAATCCTAACCAAGCCTCGATCTCGGTTGCCGTTACTAAGGCAACAAAGCATTCATTCCCCTGCGTGACGTCTTCAGTCACAAGGGGGAGTGTCAGGAAGAGCAGGGATAGGATTACAACGCGAGACTTCTCCTCTGCCGCAATGAGGAGAATGCCTCGTATTAAAAAAAGGCAGAGAGGCAGGAAGATGAAAGTCGGCAATACAGTATACACCGCATTCGCACGACCACACAGCGCAAGCGCGGCTGACGTCACGGAAATGTAAACGGCGGTTTTTACGAAAATGTGACAAGTAAGTTCACTTTCTCAGGCAGCGATCAGCTGCCTGAGAAAAGTATTATCTAACAAGCTAAACATGTGTAGGAGGGTTTACTTCCTCTTTAAGTATGATAGTTTGGTTTTATTAAACAGCTGTGCAACATAAAGCCAAACACCACTTCCCAGGCCTCTGCTTTCAGAATATTAATTATACTTCTTATATGACGTATAAGAAAATGTCAGCATTACCTCAGACAGCAGCAATTCGTTAGGCGTTTATAAATGTACACAAAGCAGAGCCGGACTGATACAGGGACCGGAGGGGAGAGGACTGAGCAGAGCGGGCCCTCCTCACACACAACCCGGACATGGAGAGCTCTGGCTGGAAGACATAGTATGGAGACTACAGAGAACCGCCGCACACATCACGACTGAGCCCAGCACTACCTCACCTCACACCACAACCGAACACCGCGCCAACCACATCCACTGACCGGTGCACTAGTACATTCTCCTCCCCTGTGCATAATGCGCATGTCCGGATACAGGCACTTCCAATCAAAAAGATTGTGATGTAGGGTGGAGGAGGAGCCGAACGAGCAAGGATAAAAAAAAAAAAACCCACAACCGCCGAGTAGGCTTTCACACACACACAGGAGTACGGCGCACACGTGATCTACATCGTCACTATATAACCGACGGAGCTTCATCTAAATGGGAGGGGAAGGGTCAGGGACGTGTATTCCGAGTCCCTCCTCTAGCAGCCCGCACTTCCCATACTGTATAACCGTGTCTACCATCATGGCAGCTGGTAGTTGGTGGTTTGGGTGGATAGGGGTTCGTGGATTGTCATTCTATGGTGATGAGAGTAGTTGGGGTGGGTGCAGTGCCAGTGTTCTGCCGAGAAAGGTCCCCTTGGGGGATAAAGACCCCCCCCTGCACTGCACAGGCGCAGTACGAACCACAATGGAGCTGCCAAAAATAGCCCAAAGCTGAACACCTGTGAATGAGCGGTACACAGCGCCTACGTTCCTTTGCAACAGGCCCCTCGCTTCGCTCACCACTCTTTGGGCACAGCCTCACTTTGCTCGGCATATGTATATTCTGACTCTATGTCCACTTGGATGGTGGGACTTGAACCTGGAATCAGTACATAGGCGCCATGTACAGCTGACGATCAGCTGTTCACCTTCAGAGACTTTCGGCAGCTCCGTAGTCGTTTGTACTGCACAAGCGATGCGCCTGCGCAGTACGGGGGGGGGGGGTTGCATTATCTGCCGGGGGACCTTTTTCGGCAAGACACCGGTGTTCTATCGGATAGTGCCCGCTATTGTGAAGTGCGCATGCGCAGCACAACAAGTGATTTTATGATCAGCTGTTGAGACAGTGTTCTATTGATAAGTGCCCGGGACAAGCGCATACACCGTACGTAACAGCGCAACAGCTGAGTTTACGGTCAATAATTGGTTAATAGGGCACTAGAATCTATAAAAGGGTCCCACAGTGTTAAATAAAGAAACAACCACATATAATAACAAATTGTCCATAGACATCTGACTCCTGCAAAGAACCTCTGATATATAAATTCTATAATGGAAAGTCTTTAGACCGTGATCATAAAACAAAACAAAAATCGAAAAAAGTGCAGATAAAAAGTCACCACCACCTCAATGCGAACTGCCTGCTCACCTTCCAGGAGTTTTCAGATACAAGGTCCTTATAGTGGTCAGCCTCTATGTGTACCAATCCTGGGACCCTTCCAAGAGCAATCCAGCCTCTCCAGGATAAATTGATTTTCAAGAGCAATCAACTTAACATCATTAAGCAAGAATGCTATTACACTGATTGCCTCCTTTTAGTATAAAATAAGCACTCACACTCGTTCCCTCATCGCTCATTCTCTAGGATAGACCATATATTTATGTCCATAGGGCTAATTCCAGAAATAATATCTACAAAAATTATTCCCATCCCATGGTCCGATCATAGTGCAGGCTACATTACTGTTGCCTCTATAATTCCAAAAAAAAAAAGATCCAACATGGATATTAAGAGATTTCCTACTAAAAAATCCAGCTCATAAAAATAATATTGAAATTGCGCTCAAAGATTATATAAAATATAACTCCACACCTGATGTCTCTCCGACTACATTATGGGAAGCACACAAACCTGTTCTCCGTGGCATATGTCTACAGCAAGCAAACATATTCAACAGAGAGCGGAAAATCCTTTGTCAGACTTTAGAAACAAATTTCAATAAATGTCACACAGCATTCCAAAATAACCCTTCTTCTTTATCTAAAATAAATCTTGACAAAGCTAAATTGGAATTTGATCTATTCCTTACTGAAGCAGCGGATAAAACCATCAAGAGATCACAACACAATTTCTATATCAATGCGAATAAACCTCACACACTATTAGCCAGGGCAATAAAATCCTGCCAGAACCCAACGAAACTGATACGTCTGAAAATCTCTAGGGGGGTATACACAAATAATCCTTTAAAAATATTACAAAAATTCAAAACACAATTAAAAAATTTATACTCTTCTAATAATGAGTGGGACCCTTCTAGAGCAAATGATTTTTTCTCTTATATATCTCTACCGACACTATCTAAAACACAAATGGAAATGATGGAGGAACCATTGTCAATTATAGAGGTATCTGAAGTTATCAAAAATCTGAAACTAAATAAAAGGCCAGGTCCTGATGGTTTTTCTGCGCTGTATTACAAAACGTTTGTAGACACCCTATCTCCAGTCTTGACAAACACTTTTAATTCCCTTTTGGAAGGTCATTCTTTTAGAAGAGAAACCCTAACTGCAATTATCTGTATGCTCTCTAAACCTCACACAGACGATTCAATATGGTCTAATTATCGCCCTATTTCGTTATTAAATTTGGACATAAAAATTTTAGCCAAAATTCTAGCTAACAGATTAAATACTATTATAGGCAATCTAATACATCGTGATCAAGTGGGCTTCATTCCATTACGTCAAGCAGGAGATAATATTAGACGTGCAACACTCCTGTCACATGCCGCTAAAAAAAGACGTATTCCCACTTGTTTTCTTTCTTTAGATATTATGAAAGCTTTTGACACAGTATCTTGGTCATATATGAACTATACCCTTTCCAAATGGGGATTCGGCCCTCATTTTTTACGATGGATCTCTAGTTTGTATCAAGATCCCAAAGCTTATATCAGATATGCAGGGTACAAATCGGACGAGTTTAATATACTGAGGGAGACTCGTCAAGGATGTCCACTTTCGCCATTATTATTTGCTTTACTCATTGAACCTTTAGCACAAAGAATTAGGATGGAACCCACTATAACAGGTATTGAAATGGGTGGCTTTCATCATAAGCTCTGTTTATTCGCAGACGATATTCTCCTTTTTCTATCTTCTCCACATGTTTTGGCCCCAAATCTTATGGTTGTACTACAATAATTCTCATTTATTTCGGGCCTTAAGGTCAATATTCAAAAATCTTCAGCATTAAACATTTCACTTGTCGAAAAAGATAAACAATCTTTACAAAATTCACTACCCTTTAAGTGGGTAGATCATAGCCTCCCATATCTGGGTGTGCAGTTTACTCCTAACCAATCCGATTTATTTGCAGCTAATTACCCAGCTCTATTAAAAAATATTACAAGGTCGTTATCTAATTGGTCATCAATGCCGATATCATGGTTTGGGAAAATCAATATCATAAAAATGTCTGTTCTTACGAAATTTTTATATTTATTCAGAACTCTCCCGATTCATATTCCTGCATATTTTCTTAGGCTGATTCAACAAAAAATAACGAAAATAAAACCCAGACTTCACAAAAAAACACTTGTTCTCCCGAAAGCTTTGGGTGGTTTGGGATTCCCAGACTTTAACATATATTATAAGGCAGCTCAATTATCTCAATTAACAAAATATCACTCTTCTACAGAGATTCCTTTATGGGTCCTCATTGAAGCTGTAGACTGTGATCCTCTTCCTATAAACAATATATTATGGTTACAACCTGCGGATCGTAAGTCTATAAATAACCCCATTTCTAAGCACTCTCTATCTATATGGGATAGGTATAGAAATTCACATGGTCTGCAATCTCCACAAAATCCGCTATTATCTTTCCACAAGAATCCGACTTTTTACCCAGCCTGGAAATATCCCAAAACCTTTAAAGCTTGGTCTAAGGCTGATATCACTTGTCTATATAATCTAACTTCAACTACATCAATAAAATCTTTTACAGATCTATGTGAATTATATAAGCTTCCACAATCAGAAATATTCAGATATCTCCAAATCAAAGATTTTTATACTCCTCTTCTCAATTTAAATGTAAACTTACATAATATTTCTCAATTTGAAAGATTTTGTCTCAAGGAACCACATGCTAAAGGTCGTATTACATCATTGTATACACAATTGATATCTAATTCTAATACTGTTATACCTAAATATGTGGCCAAGTGGGAAAAAGATTTGGATTGTACGATCGATTCTAGGTCTTGGTCCAACATATGGTCTTTCACAAAATCTTCCTCTATAAATATATTGGCGTCTGAATCATCATATAAAGTTCTCACACGCTGGTATTTGGTTCCTGCGAAAATCGCCAAATTCTCAACAGACAACACTGGCCTCTGCTTTCGTGGCTGTCCAGAAAAAGGTACCTATATACATACCTGGTGGCATTGCTCAATTGTACAATCATTTTGGAAAAAGATCTTTCTGATAATTACAAAATTTTTTGATCGTCCAATTTTTCCAGACCCAATTATAGCTCTCCTTAATTTAAAACCAGCCTTTCTGAATCAGAAACAATTCAAATTAGTTCTTACACTCCTGATAGCCGCAAAGCAGACTATAGCCAATGCGTGGAAAACAGATGTGGTGAATATTGCAGAAACCAAACGTAGAATGAATCAATCTTTCATCCATGCTAAAATGGACGCTATAGATAAAAACCAGATGACAAAGTTTGATATCATATGGAAACCCTGGATTAAATATTATACGTCAGATAATATTGACAACCGAGTTTTATTGTTATGGTGATTAAGATTTTTTATAGAATTACAACATTAGATGATATATAAAACCTCCTCCGGAGAATTATTCCCTCCCCTTCCCCTCCTATATACCTTTTATGTTCTTCCCTTACTATATAATACTTACTATAAACATACTTTAGAAGTTATGGTCAAAACTTTAAAATCATATATTTTCTTTTAGACATATTTATATTTTCTTGGGATTAAAATGTTTAAAACTCAGCTATAAGAATGTTTTCAAATTCTAAAATATATAAGGCTATTTATTGTCATTCCCACGAGAATATCTTGAAATTCTTCTTTGTTTTGTATCATCCGTACTTCAATATGTCTACTTTTTATTTCTGGTATCACATACCGTATATACTCGAGTATAAGCCGAGATTTTCAGCCTCTTTTTTGAGGCTGAAAGTGCCCCCCTCGGCTTATACTCGAGTCATCGCTGTCTGCCTGCTCGATCAGCGTGTCGAGCAGACAGACAGTGGACATTCTAAAATTCAAAAGCCGCGCCTCCGCCTCCGCCTTCGCCTGTGATAGGCGGAACACTGAATTTCCCAGCAGTCAGTGTTCCGCCTATCACGGACATCCGCTCATCCTCGTACTACGGACGAGGATGAGACGATGTCCGTGATAGGCGGAACACAGGCTGCTGGGAAATTCAGTGTTCCGCCTATCACAGGCGAAGGCGGAGGCGCGGCTTTTGAATTTTAGAATGGCCGCAGAGGCGCCGACGAAGAGCGGCGATCCTGGCAAGGCACGGGACGGAGGCAAGGCAAGGCAAGGCACGGCACGGGACGGGACGGAGGCAAGGCACGACACGGGACGGAGGCAAGGAGGCAAGGCACGGCACGGGACGGAGGCAAGGAGGCAAGGCACGGCACGGGACGGAGGCAAGGAGGCAAGGCACGGGACGGAGGCTCGGGACACAGGCTCGGGACACAGGTAGGCTGGACACACACACACACACACACACACACACACACACATGGACACACACACACAGGGATGGATGGATGGAGACACACACACACAGGGATGGATGGATACACACACACACAGGGATGGATGGATGGAGACACACACACACACAGGGATGGATGGAGGGAGACACACACACACAGGGATGGATGGATGGATGGAGACACACACACACAGGGATGGATGGATGGAGACACACACACACAGGGATGGATGGATGGATGGAGACACACACACACAGGGATGGATGGATGGATGGACACACACACACACAGGGATGGATGGATGGATGGACACACACACACACAGGGATGGATGGATGGATGGACACACACACACACAGGGATGGATGGACGGACACACAGGGATGGACGGACACACAGGGATGGACGGACACACAGGGATGGACGGACACACAGGGATGGACGGACACACACACAGGGATGGACAGGCATGTCTCACCCTCGGCTTATACACGAGTCAATAAGTTTGCCAGTTTTTTTGGGGGTAAATTGGGGGCCTCGGCTTATATTCGGGTCGGCCTATACTCGAGTATATACGGTAATTTGTCTTATATTCTGTACATGTAATTTATTTTAACATAAAATAAAAAATTCTGAACGAGAAAATAAGCACTCACATTTGCCTCATAGTATACCGCATATTGAACAATCAGCATAGGAACGCAGCTTTCCTCCTCACTACACATCCAGCGTGTTCAGGAAACACGCCCCCGGAAGTGTCATCACCGGCTCCTCCCAACGTGCTGCGTCACAGGTCATGTGACTTTCTCAAGGGAAATTAAGCCATGTGACAAACGTAACGGGTTATAAGCCGCAATTTGTGTATGGGTTGCCATGGTGACGTGAGAATCATTAGCTCATTAGCTACTGTCAATCGCGTTTATAGAAAAAACTATATTGATTTGCAGGTATATAATACAATATTATACATGAAATCTTTATTCGTTAAAGTAATTTAAAAAAACTTACTTTGAGGGCCAATTTTAAACCCAATAATTAGTACTAAAAAAGCAGAGCTATAAGATACAATTTAGCAGACTCCATCTAGTGGTTAATAATAATGACAGGATAGAAATGAGAGAAAGAGTAATACACTATTAGAAAGAGTAATACACTATTATCATAGGGAATTAATAGCAATAAAAAAAACAACCATTACAAATTGGAAATAAAACACTTTAAATCAAAATCAATGTTCAATCCAGTTGGGGAAAAAGTACCCAGCTCAAAAATCCATCTGGATTACCATTTACTTAATTATCTGACCCTGTTACTCCCCCTCCTGTAGGGTTTATATTTATCTATTGCCCAGAACTTGATCCCTGTGGGGTTTTTGTTGTAGCATTGTGCGAAGTGTCTAGAGACATGTTTTAAAAACATTCTTAATATTTTGTATATGTTTTTGTATTCTCTTCCACATAGGATGTTTTGTTCTCCCTACATATTGCAAGGAACATGGACATTGCAACATATATACTACTCCTTCTGTTCTGCATGAAATAAAATATTTTAGAGGGTATTCTTTTTTGGTACTCACAAATGTACACAATTGTCAGGCGTACAGGCATTTTAATGCCGGATGTCCGGAAAGTGTGTCCTGTCCATTGTACTGAGTGGCTGGCGCGTGTCAGGAAGGAGAGCTGAATCATACGCTGCTGACACACGCCGCCACTCAGTACAATGGACAAGACAAACTTTCCGGACATCCGGAATTAAAATGCCTATGTGCCTGACAATTATGTACATTTGTGAGTACCGTGTTCTCAATCTACATTAAAGTACCTTTTTAATTATTGCACTTAGAGTGGCGCCTCTGTTTAATTTTCAGTGTTCCCAGAAGATTGCTTCTTTTTCTTCAAACGGGCTGCCTTCCAAAGTTGCCATTTATCCACACTAATTATGGACTTTTTCTAAAGCCATTGTATGTTCAATATGCCATGTCTCTGTTTTGCATTTTGCATTTATAATTCCCTTGCATGAACATTCTGGTTCATAGTCTTATATATGTGTGGCTGGTAGCGCTCACTCTATTCGTTTTTATATTATATTCTTTTTTGGTGGTGTTGGAAATAAATATATTACTATTTTGACCATTTTTATTGGTATTTCTACATACATAACTTCTTTTGCATGGAAAAAAGTAAATTCTTGTGACTTTGTTGGTGGATCTGGGACATTTTTTGCTATCAGATCCCTTAATGTCAGTGCCTTCCTATAAGTCTAACGAGTGACCAATATTTTTTTTTAAATATGTTCAATTTGTTTAACCACTACAATACAGGGCACTTTCGCCCCCTTCCTTCCCAGCCCAATTTTCAGCTTTCATCGCTCTCGCACTTTCAGTGACAATTGCGCGGTCATGCAACACTGTACCCAAATGAAATTTTTATCATTTTGTTCGCACAAATAGAGCTTTATTTTGGTGGTATTTATTCACGACTCCGTTTTTTTTTTTTTGCGATATAAATTTGTAAAAAAAACAATATTTTCTTTTTTCTATTTTAAAAGAAATCCAATAAAATCAAAATTTGTCATAAATTTAAGCCAAAATGTATTCTGCTACATGTTTTTGGTAAAATAAATTCCGTTAAGTGTATAATAATTGGTTTGTGTGATCACGGACATATGTACGCAAATGATCATGTACAGATGTGTGCAGGTGATGACGGGCATATGTGTACAGATAATCATTGGGACATGTGATTTTAGTGGGACATATGTGGGGGACATGTTTTTGTTATTAGGGACATGTGTTTTTATTATTTGGGGACATGTATGTTTTGAGGACATATGTGGGGACTGTGTTTATACTGTGTGGTGTGTTGTGTGTTTACACTAGGCTGGTGATCAGTGAGTAAAAAGCTGCAAAAAACAGCTCATACTCACTGATCATCAGCTGGTTGCAGCGATCTGCTCTCCTCTCCTCAGCGATGACTTCTGTGTGAGGAGAGGAGGAGCCAATTGCCTAGCAACCGGCTGTTTGTTTACATCACATGACGGCCGTGATTGGACATGGCCGTCATGTGATCAGGAGGGCCAATCACAGAGCCCTCCTGCCGATCCGAGATGCGCCGTGTCCGGGTGAAACGAGCACATCGGGATCGTGCCGCTGCGCGGGCACGCGCGCGATCCCCCTCCTTCTGAAGGACGTTCCTGAACGTCCTATCAAAAGTAGACGGCTCCCACCCAGCCGTTTATGTACATTGGCCAGGTGGGAAGTGGTTAAGTTGGACATTATAGCTTAAAACCATAGGGACTTATTGATATTGTATCACTTTTCTTTTCTTTCTTTATCTTCAATTAAAATAGCTCTTGGTAATTCTGATACTTCATGGATCTTGCTCTTTATAAATTCTTCATTGTAGCCTTTATGGATAAATGTATCTCCTATAATTTGTGCTTGTTCCAAGAAGGTTTTCTGACTACTACAGTTTCTCCTCAGACATATCAGGCCAGACTGCTGGTTGGAAGCTAAACAGTGGGGACCTTGACTGAACAAGTTTTGCATTTTGACTGCTGGTGATTGCTGGGTTGCATTTTTAGGTTCTTTTTAGGGCTTTTCCTTGTAGCTTTTTAAAACCTTTTTCTGACTCTTTTTAAACAGCTTTTTTTTCTTTGCTTCCTTCAGCCTACTAATTAAGGGGAGTAGTTAATTGGTCACAGGTGCTTGAAGCCTATATAACCTCATTGTGAGCCGGCTCATCTTTGAGCTTGCTGGAACGCAGGCCAAGTGAAACTGGAAGTGGCGAGTTAAAAACCAGAGTTGAAACCAGGAGGGTATAACAGGGGTCATAGTACCTGTGTAGTGTGAGTACCTGAGTGTTGTCTAAGTAGTGTGTGTGGATTGTTAGTACTTGTGTATTGTGTACTGTGTACTTGTGTATTGCGGGTGCATGTAGGTCTGCGAGTGGACGTAGGTCTGCACATAGGTTTGCAGGTGCACGTGGGTCGGCGGGTGCACATGGGTCTGCGGGTGCATGTAGGTCTGTGGGTGCACATAGGTCTGCGAGTACCTGTGTATTACCTGTTGAGTACCTGTGTATTGCCTTGTTGAGTTCCTGTGTATTGCCTTGTTGAGTTCCTGTGTATTGCCTTGTTGAGTTCCTGTGTATTGCCTTGTTGTGTTCCTGTGTATTGCCTTGTTGAGTACCTTTGTATTGTCTTGTTGAGTACCTGTGTATTGTCTTGTCGAGTATTAGTGTCAGGAAGCTAGTCGTTAGGTAATTTGGACAGAGTGTAATCCCCAATCCTCATTAAATTAATAGGTAGGAGCCAACACAGAGGCGGGTGGAGACAAACAGGTGCAGGCACTAGGAAAGAGTAGATGGGTGACAATCAGGAAGGGTAGAGGGGGAAGTGCCAGGGAGGCAGATCCAGGGCTGAAGCATCCCAATTAGTACGCCCCATTGATTGACATTGGTGAAACCAGTCAGGGAGCCAGCACAGAGGCGGGTGGAGACAAACAGGTGCAGGCACTAGGAAAAAGTAGATGGGTGAAAATCAGGAAGGGTAGAGGGGGAAGTGCCATGGAGGCTGATCCAGGGCTGGAGCATCCCAATAAGTATGCTCCATTGAGGGACATTGGTGATACCAGTCAGGGACCAGCACTGCTGGAGCTGAGGGACTCTCCTAGCTGCCAGGGGAAGAACTCCTCCAGTGAGAGTGGGGGGGGGGAGCGAAGGGAAAGGAAAGACAGATTTTGGTGGTAGGGGACTCAATTCTTAGAAGGACAGAGAGGGCAATCTGTAGCAAAGACCTGAAGCGCCAAACTGTATGTTGTCTACCGGGTGCTCGGATTCAGCATATCACAGATCTTGTGGACAGATTACTGGGAGGGGCTGGGGAAGACTCAGCTGTCATGGTGCACATTGGCACCAATAACAAAGTAAGAGGCAGATGGAGTGCCCTAAAGAATGATTTTAGGGACTTGAGGAAAAGGACCTCCAAGGTAGTATTCTCAGGAATACTACCTGTACATTGAGCCACACCAGAAAGGCAGAGGGAGATTAGGGAAGTAAACAAGTGGCTGAAGAGCTGGTGTAGTAAGGAGGGGTTTGGGTTCCTGAAGGACTGGGCCTTCTCAGTCGATAACTGGTACTATAGAAGGGATGGACTGCACCTAAATAAGGAGGGTACAGATCCGCTGGGATTAAAGATGGCCAAAAAGTTAGAGGGATTTCTAAACTAAGCAGGGGGGGGGGGGGGTCCAGAGGTAGAGATAGTCAGCGTGGAACATATTCTAGAGGGTAGTATTGGGGGCATTAGTGATAGGTTTTTATAGAAAGGATAGAGGTGGGACTTTATATGAGCCGTGACCATCCGGTACACCGAGCTCCATCCCTAATATTTGGATACAAAGAAAGAGGGGGCAGCAATGGGACTTTATATGAAACAACACATTGAAGGTCAGTTAAATCAATCAATAAAATGATATTTTATTGGCGATGCACGGGGAGATACTACAATAAGTTAATAATACATAGACATATACAGAAAAATATACAATAAAATAAAATAAATAAAAAATATATAAATAAAATAATAAATAAAAATAATAAATAGATAGTAATAAATAATATTAGATGGATAATAAATAAATAAGAAACATGTATGATAGTAACATAGGTCAATTCATATTATATAAGCATTAATGTATATATTTCATATTGTAGTAACATAATTACACATAAATAGTAGCAGATCAATAGTATATCCCAAAGTGCATATACAGTGGAGACCAATAAAATGAATTGATGATTTAAATAAATAAATCGAACCCATGAGGGAATCTTGGTTGTTGGGGCATAACATCCACTGGTAAAAAAACTCGTAAAAATCTTGACGTGTTTCGTGGACTGTTTCCACTCATCAGGAGCCGCTATAAAAATTGGGGGTACCTGTGGCAAAAATATACTGAGTATTAAAAATCAATAATAATTGATTATACAGGAAAAAGGGGGGAACATACAAAGTGGTCCCATCCGCTCTTACCTATAGAATAACAAAAGATGCATCTAGATCTCATGGTAGTAAAGGTTTTACATCAGAGGCACTATGGAGGGGGAATCTGCATCTTTCCGGGAGTTGAGGTAACATCCAAGAAGCCGGCAAGCAGGCCAGAGAGTGAATAGTCCTAAATGTGACTGGAATTTACTCAAAGCGAGTAAGTGTGGTGGAGGAAGGCTAAGGAACCTAAAAAAAGGGGGAATAATGTGAATGAATGTGAAGTGGGATAGGGGAAAGGGGGGGGTTAATGGTAATGATAATGAAGAGACAAGGAAAAGCAAGTGAAGCAGTGAATATTGGATAAGAATAGTCATCCCAAGTGAGAAAAGAAGTGAACAACAGAACTGGAGCAACCCACAGTAACTATATCACCACGGAGATAAGAGACCCAAAACAAAAGGTCATAAATTACCTGAAATAAGAAATGTGTATTGTGTAGGGGTGACACGTGTAAGAAAAACCTTTTAGAAGTAAAGAATATCCTTCGAATGGAAAATAGGTGATGAACGTAGCCTGCAGCACCGGCGAGGATGTGACCAACGTCACGCTGAAAATGCCCAGCTCAGAGAGCAAGAGTACCCGCATCCGAACGACTTGCGCTCACATGAGAGAGCCCAACAGCCCTCGTGCTGAGCGGAGTCATTTTATTGATTGATTTAACTGACCTTCAATGTGTTGTTTCATATAAAGTCCCATTGCTGCCCCCTCTTTCTTTGTATCCATTAGTGATAGGTTGACCAAAGCACATAAACCCAAAGTTAGTATACTAGTCAGGGACCAGCACTGCTGGAGCTGAGGGACTCTCCTAGCTGCCAGGGGAAAAACTCCTCCAGTGAGAGTGAGGGGGGGGGGGAGCGAAGGGAAAGGAAAGATAGATTTTGGTGGTAGGGGACTCAATTCTTAGAAGGACAGAGAGGGCAATCTGTAACAAAGACCTGAAGCGCCAAACTGTATGTTGTCTACCGGGTGCTCGGGTTCGGCATATCACAGATCTTGTGGACAGATTACTGGGAGGGGCTGGGGAAGACTCGGCTGTCATGGTGCACATTGGCGCCAATGACAAAGTAAGAGGCAGATGTAGTGCCCTACAGAACGATTTTAGGGACTTGAGGAAAAGGACCTCCAAGGTAGTATTCTCAGGAATACTACCTGTACATTGAGCCACACCAGAAAGGCGATTAGGGAAGTAAACAAGTGGCTGAAGAGCTGGTGTAGTAAGGAGGGGTTTGGGTTCCTGAAGGACTGGGCCTTCTCAGTCGATAACTGGTACTATAGAAGGGATGGACTGCGCCTAAATAAGGAGGGTACAGATCCGCTGGGATTAAAGATGGCCAAAAAGTTAGAGGGATTTCTAAACTAGGTGAGGGGGGGGGGGGGGTCCAGAGGTAGAGATAGTCAGCATGGAACATATTCTAGAGGGTAGTATTGGGGGCATTAGTGATAGGTTGACCAAAGCAAATAAACCCAAGGTTAGTATAGTAGCAAGTCCTAGTTGCAATCTCGGAACACCCAATAAGAGGAGAATATGCGACCGGTTTTAACTACATGGCATGTTCACCAATGCCAGGAGCCTGGTGGACAAGATGGGTGAACTAGATACTGTTATACGAGGAGGACTTGGATTTTGTGGGAATTTCAGAGACATGGTTCAACAGCTGTCATGATCGGCTGGCAACCATTCAAGGGTATACCCATAGACATGCGCAGCCTATTGCATTAGGGTGTGCATCTGAAAGCTCAAGCACACATGTGTATATATATATATATATATATATATATATATATATATATATATATATATATATAAGCTTCAACTCTTCTGGGAAGGCCGTCCACAAGGTTTAAGAGTGTGTCTATGGGAATGTTTGACCATTCTTCCAGAAGGGCATTTGTGAGGTCAGGCGCTGATGTTGGACAAGAAGGCCTGGCTTGCAGTCTCCACTCAAATTCATCCCAAAGGTGTTCTATCAGGTTGAGGTCAGGATTGCAGGTCAGTCAAGTTCCTCCACCCCAAACTCACTCATCCTCATCCATGTCTTTATGGACTTTGCTTTGTGCACTGGTCCAAATAAATTGATGGAGGGGGGTTATGGTGTGGGGCTGTTTTTTGGGGGTTGGCCCCTTAGTTCCAGTGAAAGGAACTCTTAAGGCGTCAGCATACCAAGAGATTTTGGACAATTTCATGCTCCCAACTTTGTGGGAACAGCTTGGGGATGGCCCCTTCCTGTTCCAACATGACTGTGCATCAGTGCACAATGCAAGGTCCATAAAGACATGGACTTAGCAGGGGTGGTGGGAAATTAACTTCAAGTGCAATAATTCACATTATAACCGTAACTAAAACATATACAATTAAGTGTAACATAAAAATTCCAAAGTGCTATAATGGTGTGAACCTCCCAACTAAAAAGTTGTTGCATTTGAAGGTAATTTGTGTTGCAATTATCTGCAAAGGAGTTTCCACCATCCCTGCTAAGGCAGCACTGATGGGCACTAATAGGCTGCACTGATTGGCAGCGTTTATGGGCACTAATTGGTAGCACTAATGTGCAGTGATTGACAGCACTGATGGGCACTGATATGCATCAGTGACAGGCTCTGATTGGTAGCACTGATTGGCAGCACTGATGGACACTGGCACTGATAGGCAACACTGATTGGAAGACCTGATGGACACTGTGCACTGATAGGCAGTACTGATAGGCACTGATAGGCAGCACTGATGGGCACTGACTGGCAGCACTGATAGGTGGCACTAATTGTCAGCACTGATGGGCACTAATTGTCAGCACTGATGGGCACTGATATGCAGCACTGATGGGCACTGATAGGCAGCACTGGTTGGCACTGATAAGCAGCACTGGCACTGATAGGCAGCATTGGTTGGCACTGATAAGCAGAATTGGTTGGCACTGATAAGCAGCACCAGCATGGATAGGCAGTACTAGTTGGTACTGATTGGCAGCATTGGTTGGCACTGATATGCAGCATTGGTTGGCACTGATAAGCAGCACTGGCACAGATAGGCAGTACCTAGTTGACACTGATTGGCAGCATTGGTTGGCACTGATAGGCAGCATTGGGTGGCACAGTTAGGGGAGAGGGGGGGTTTCTCATTCAGGAGATCGCAAGAATTGCCAGAGCTGTTCAGTGTATGAAACTGTTAGATAATGACACTGCATGCAGGTAGAGAGACCAGCTGTAAAATTCAGCGGTGATGTCGGTGGTGGGCGGGACTGAACAGTTACCAAACACCAGTCAACAGGATGGTCTGGGCGAGCCTCTACATTTCTCTGGTTCCACCCCCTCTCTGAAGCAGCCCAATCATTGGCTGGTGTTGGTGCTAGGTCCCGCACACCCCCGACATTGCGGCTGAGTTGTCATGACTTACAACTCAGCCGCGATGTCGGGGGTGGGCGGGACCAAGCACTATGAACACCAGCCAATGTTTGAGCTGCTTCAGAGAGGGGGCGGGTCCCATAAATGTAGCGGTCTGCTCAGACCCCATCCCATTGGCTGGGGTTTGGTAACTGTTCAGTCTTGACCACCACTGACATCACCGCTAACTTTTACAGCTGGTCTCTCTCCCTGCATGCAGTGTCATTATCTGACAGTTTCATATACTGAATAGGAAACATAAGGGGAATAAAAAGACACTGAATTTCAAAAAGCTAACTTCCCTAAACTACGAACCTTGCTAGAAGGCATAAATTGGGATAAAATCTTAGCTTTAAAGTGGAAGTAAAACCATAGATTTAAACTGGTAAAAAAAAAAGGCATGCCGGGAATGCTAACTGCACATTGGCTGTGCTCTCAGCCAAACTATCAAACCATCCAATGGCTGGTGTCATAACGAATCACATATGCAGCACCATAGCAGTTGAAGATTAAACAGAGGCAAAGATGGCAGCTTCCTTGGCTGAAAACGATAGGGGAGTTTACTTCCACTTTAAGAGTATATTAAATAAGGGCATTAGCCAATGCATCCCATTGGGTAATACATTTAAAAGAGCAAACAAAAGTCCTGGATGGCTTAACTCCAATGTAAAAATGCATATAAAAGCAAAGGAGAAGGCCTTCAAAAATACAAAGTTGAGGGATCACCATCAGCATTCAGACTTTATAAAGAATGCAACAAGAAATGTAAGGGTGCAATAAGGATGGCTAAGATAGAAAATGAAAGACACATAGTGGAGGAGAGCAAAAAAATCTCAAATTCTTTAAGTATGTAAACAGTAAAAAAGGGAGGTCAGACCATATTGGCCCCATAAAGAATGAGGAAGGACATCTGGTTACAAAGGATTGGGAGATGGCGAAGGTATTGAATTTATTCTTCTCCTCAGTCTTCACAAGGGAATCGGGAGGCTTCAGTAACCAAAACTATCAGTGTTTATCCTCATGACACATAACAGGAAGCACCTCCATGGTTAACAGAGGACAGAATTAAAATTAGACTTGGGAAACTTAACATTAATAAATCTCCGGGATCAGGTGGCCTGCACCCGAGAATACTTAGGGAATTTAGTCAAGTAATTGCCAGACCATTGTTCCTAATTTTTACTGACAGTCTACTGACTGGGAAGGTACCAGCTGATTGGAGAAAAGCCAATCAGCTGGTACCAAAGCACCAATATTTAAAAAGGGCCCAAAATACATTCCTGGGAATTACAGACCAGTTACCCTAACATCAGTAGTATGTAAACTCTTGGAGGGGACGATAAGGGACTATATACAAAATTTTAGTAATGAGAATGGTATCATTAGCAATAATCAGCATGGATTCATGAAGAATCGTTCTTGCCAAATCAATCTATTAACTGTCTATGAGGAGGTGAGTTGCCATCTATATAAAGGAAGGCCTGTAGACGTGGTGTATCTGGATTTTTCAAAAGCATTTGACACAGTTCCCCATAAACGTTTACTGTACAAACATTGGTACATTGGCATGGACCCTAGGCTGAGTACATGGATAGAAAACTGGCTACAAGGGCGAGTTCAGAGTGTGTTGATAAATGGGGAGTACTTAGAATGGTCAAGGATGGGTAGTGGAGTCCCCCAGGGTTCTGTGCTGGGTCCAATCCTGTTTAATTTGTTCATAAAAGACTTGGAGGATGGGGTAAGCAGTTCAACCTGTGTATTTGTGGACGATACTAAGCTAAGCAGGGCAATAACTTCTCCGCAGGATGTGGAAACCTTGCAAAAAGATCGAGACAAATTAATGGGTTGGCAAATGAGGTTCAATGTAGAAAAATTTAAAATAATGCATTTGGGTGGCAAAAATATGAATGCAATCTATACAATGGAAGAGAACCTCTGGGGGAATCTACGATGGAAAAGGACCTGGAGGTCCTAGTAGAGGATAGGCTCAGCAATGACATGCAATGCCAAGCTTCTGCTAACAAAGCAAACAGAATATTGGCATGCATTAAAAGGCAGATTCCAGAGATAAAATGATAATTCTCCTGCTCTACAAGACTCTGGTACAGCCGCACCTAGAGTATGCTGCCCAGGTCTGGGCACCAGTCCTTAAGTACTGGAAATGGAGCGAGTCCAAAGAAGGGAAACAAAGCTAATAAAGGGTCTGGGGGATATTAGTTATGAGGAAAGGTTGAGAGCACTGAACTTATTCTCTCTGGAGAAGAGACGCTTGAGAGGGGGATATGATTTAAATGTACAAATACAGTACTGTTGACCCCCAAATAGGGATAAAACTTTTTCACGGAAGGGAGTTTAACAAGACTCGTGGCCACTCATTAAAATTAGAAGAAAAGAGGTTTAACCTTAAACTGCATAGAGGGTTCTTTACTGTAAAGCCCCGTAAACACGATCGGATTTTCCAACAAAACCGTGGATTTTTTTCCGAAGCATGTTGGCTCAACTTGTCTTGCATACACACGGTCACACAAATCTTGGCCCAAAATTCCGAAAGTGAGAACGCGGTGATGTACATGACTTACGATGAGCCGAGAAAAAGGAAGTTCAATAGCCAGTGCGGCTTCTTCTGCTTGATTCTGAGCATGCATGAACATTTGTGCAACAGACTTGTGTACACACGATCGGAAATTCCGAAACAAGTTTTGTTGGTGGAAAATTTGAGAACCTGCTCTCATACATTTGGGGGCGGAAATTCTGACAGCAAATGTTCGATAGAGCATACACACGGTCAGCAAGCTCACATCCAACATTTGTTGTCTGAAAATCCGATCGTGTGTATGGGGCATTAGAGCGGCAAGGATGTGGAATTCCCTTCCACAGGCAGTGGTCCCATTGGAGAGCATCGATAGTTTCAATAAATAATTAGATAAGCACCTGAACAACCACAACATACAGGGATATACAAGGTAATACTGACATATAATCACACAAATAGGATGGACTTGATGGTCTTTTTTCGACCTCACCTACTATGTAACTATGTATCATTTATCCTTTAGGTATGTTAATTAGCCATGGATCATAATAGCAGCTAAGGATGAGCCGAACACCCTCCCCGGTTCGGTTCGCGCCAGAACCTGCAAACAGACCTAAACTTTGTGTGAACTTAAGAACCCTATTAAAGTCTATGGGACTCGAATGTTCAAAATCAAAAACTTGCTAATTTTAAAGGCTAATATGCAAGTTATTGTCCTAGAAAGTGTTTGGGGATCAATGCAAAAAAAACGGGCGTTTTTTCAGGAGCAGTGATTTTAATAATGCTTAAAGTGAAATAATAAAAGTGTAATATTCCTTTAAATTTCGTACCTGGGGGGTGTGTATAGTATGCCTGTAAAGGGGCGCATGTTTCCCGTGTTTAGAACTGTCCCTGCACATAATATCATTTCTGCAAGAAAAAAAGTAATTTAAAAGCACTCGTGGCTATAATGAATTGTCGGCTCCCCGTAATACAGAGAACAGTCATTGAAAGTCATTGATAAAAAAAAAGCGTGGGGTTCCCCCAAATTCAATTACCAGGCCCTTCAAGAGGAAGTAAACCCTGATGAGTTTACTTCCTCTTTCATTCCCTGCAAAGGCAAAGCATAATTGACTACTATGCATCACATAGTAGCCCATTATGTGTCACTTACCTGACACAGGAGCCAGCGAAGTCACCGCTGTCCCCTGTAGTCCGCCGCATCCAGCGGCATCTTCGTTATCGAGGATGCCACGCTCAGTGCGCCTGCGCGCCGCTGTCTACGGCGCATGCGCCACAGACAGCCGTGCCCGTCTTCAGGCAAATATCTCCTAAACCGTATAGGTTTGGGAGATATTTCTTGGACCTACAGGTAAGCCTTAATCTAGGCTTACCTGTAGGTCAAAGTGGTTTGTAAGGGTTTACAACCACTTTCAGGTCTGGTATGGATATTAAGGGGAACCCCGCGTCAAATTAAAAAAAAAATGACGTGGGGTTCCCCCCAAAAATCCATACCAGACCCTGTATCCGAGCACACAACCTGGCAGGCCACAGGAAAAGAGGTGGGGACGAGAGAGCGCCCCCCCCCCAAACCGTACAAGGCCACATGCCCTCAACATTGGGAGGATGCTTTGGGGGTCTGTGACCCCTCAAAACACAATTTCCCCATGTTGATGGGGACAAGGGCCTCATCCCCACAACCCAGGACGGTGGTTGTGGGGGTCTGCGGGCAGGGGGCTTATCAGAATCTGGAAGCCCCCTTTAACAAAAGTACCCCTACCATTTCACAAATAAAGTGTATAAAATTGTTAAAAAACACACACCGTTGGGAAAAGTCCTTTATTAAAAATAAAATTAAAATTAAAAAAAAGATTCCAGCGGTGGCAATCCACTCTTGCTACCCAGCGATGGATGAGCATCTCTCCGAGGTCCAGCTATGGGTGATCTGATCCTGCAATGGGTGATCTCTCCCGATGGCAGCGCATCCATCTTGTCTCCACCGGAGACACTGCGGGAATCCCGGCAGCCTGACACGTCTTAGCTGAGGAGGACGGGGCCACCTGTGACCTGACCCTGCCTCCCTCTGACGCAAGGGGAAAGCTGGGCTTCCCCAGTGATGTAATGCAGGTTTCTGTTACCGGTGGAGACCGGATGGATGCGCTGCGCTTGAGGGAGAGATCACCCATCGCTGGATCAGATCACCCATCGCTGGATAGCAAGAGTGAATTACCACCGCTGGAATCTTTTTTTATTTTTAATGAAGGACTTTTCCCAACTATGTGTGTGTGTGGTTTTAATTTTTTTTACACTTTCTTTGTGAAATGGTAGGGGTACTTTTGTACCCCGTTACCATTTCATACAGGGGGGGCCGGGATCTGGGGGTCACCTTGTTAAAGGGGGCTTCCAGATTTTGATAAGCCCCCCACTGGCAGATGCCTATAACCACCTGCCAGGGTTGCGGGGATGAGGCCCTTGTCCCCATCAACATGGGGACATGGTGCTTTGAGGGGTCACAGACCCCCAAAGCATCCTCCCAATGTTGAGGGCATGTGGCCTGTTATGGTTCAGGAGGGGGGTGCTCTCTCGTCCCCCCCCTCTTTTCCTGCAGCCTGCCAGGTTGTGTGCTCGGATAAAGGGTCTGGTATGGATTTTTGGGGGGAACTCCACGCCATTTTTTTTTTATTTGGCGTGGGGTTCCCCTTAAAATCCATACCAGACCTGAAGGGCCTGGTAATTGAATTTGGGGGAACCCCATGCTTTTTTTTTATCATTGACTTTCAATGACTGTTCTCTCTATTACGAGGAGTTGACAATTCATTATAGCCGTGATTGCTTTTAAATGACTTTTTTTCCTGCAGAAATGACACTTTGTGCAGGGACAGTTCTAAGCACGGGAAACATGCGCCCCTTTACAGGCATACTATACACCCCCCCCCCCCCCCTCCCAGGTATGAAATTTAAAGGAATATTACATTTTTATTTTTTACTTTAAGCATTATTAAAATCACTGCTCCCGAAAAAACGGATTGCTGCATTGATACATGTCCCCTGGGGCAGAACCCAGGTCCCCAAACACTTTTTATGACAATAAATTGCATATAAGCCTTTAAAATTAGCACTTTAGATTTCTCCCATAGACTTGTACAGGGTGTTCCGTGGCTTTTCGAATTTGCCGCGAACACCCCAAATTGTTCGCTGTTCGGCAAACAGGCAATGTTCAAGTCGAACATGAGTTTGACTCAAACTCGAAGCTCATCCCTAATGGCAGCTATGAACTGGTATGTAGCTATTTCTATCTACTGCTTTGAAGAATGTTTTAGTTGTTATTGAGTTGCCTTCTAGATGTATTTCCAGGTCTAAAAAATGAATTGTATTCTCTTGAATCTCATACGATAATTTGATATTTTTTTGATTACTATTTAATTTTTTAAAGAAAATAATCAAACTATTCTGGTCACCATTTCAGTTTAGAATACAGTCATCTATAAATCTTTTATACATCACCAGTTGTATAGGGATATTTGAATACATTTCTTCCTCTTCCCATTTTGCCATGAAAATATTAGCTAGGCTTGGTGCATACTTAGCCCCAGTCCTATTTGGAAGAGAATACAGAAACATAAACAAAATATTAGGATGTTTTTTTTAAAACACAGTGTATCTAGACACTTTGCACAATGCCACAACAAAAACCCTACAGGGCTCAAGTTCTAGGCAATAGATAAATGTAAGCCCCACTGGAAGGGGGAGTAACAGGGTCAGAGAATTTAGTAAATGTGAATCCAGATGGATTTTTGAGCTGGGTACTTTTTCGCCATCTGGATTGAACATTGATTTTGATTTAAATTGTTTTATTTCCAATTTCTAATGGTTGTTTTTTTTATTGCTATTAATTTCCTATGATAATAGTGTATTAATCTTTCTCCTATCTTATTTCTACCCTGCCATTCTTATTATTGACCACTAGATGGAGTCTTTGTATCTTATAGCTCTACTTTTTTAGTACTAATTATTGGGGGTTAAAATTGGTCCTCAAAGTAAGTTTTTTTTTTTTTTTCACAGCCAAACTTCTTCTTTATTTAAATTTTTCATTTAAGTTGCGTACAAAACATAATCAAGTATTATAAAAGAAAACCATAGGACCAAAATACATTCATGCCCTTCAATTTTTCACATTATCCTGGTTTTCTTTCTTTACTTCTCGAGTTCTTCTAAAATATCTCCCTCCCACCCCTCTCCCCACCCCTACTGACCCATTACCTCGTTAAAAATCATAGATTGTCTAAAGATTTTCCAGTATTTCCATTTCACATGGAATCTCTTTCTTTCTCTTTCTTCCTCCATTCCCAGCCCTTCAATACTATACATTTCCTCAACTTTTCCTAGCCATTCCTTTACTTTGGGTGCTTCTATTTCTTTCCATTTTTTCGGAATCAGGCTTTTTGCCACGTTTATTAATGAGCTTGTGAGGGAATTCCTATACTCCTTAATTGGGGTATCTACTGCATGGAATAGGCATAACCATGGGTTCTCAGGTAACTGTATTTTAGCTATTACTTCTATATATCTTATTATTTCTCTCCAATATTCTTTAATCTTGGGACAATCCCACCATATATGGGCCAAACTTCCCGTTTGTCCACAATTCCTCCAACATTTCCCAGATTGTCCCTCCTGGTACTTTGCCATTATATCTGGGGTCCTATACCATCTTACTAAAATTTTATAATTTGTTTCTATCATCTTACTATTTTCTGTGGATCTGTGCACCATCTTCAATATTTTTTCTATATTTTGGTTTTCACCCCGTGCTCCTATCTCTTCTTCCCATTTTTTAATGAAAGTTGGTACCTCCGCTTCACATTCCCGTCTCAAGACCTTATAAAACTGGGCAATACCTGCCCTTGGGGATTTCCCCTCACATATCCGCTCCAAGGCAGTCAAATTTTCTCCATCTCTAAGCGGTTGTGGTAGTCTTGAGACAAAATGTCTAAGCTGCAGGTATCGCCACTCATTCAAATCCATCCAATCATTTTCTTTCTGTAATATTGCTAGTGTTTTCAATTTCCCCTCTTTAATTATGTGTCGTAATTGCATATTATCTTGTTTAATCCATTTCCCTCCTATTGTACTTTTACCAGGTGCATAAAAATCATTATCTTTTAAATAAATTAAAGGGGAATTATATTTCCACTTGTTATGTTTGTGTATTCCCTCCCATACTCTAAACACATTTTTTGTGACCAAAGGTGTTGTCTTCCCTAGTGATCTATATTTTAAAGGAGTCCAGATTTCTCTACCTAAATTTGTGCCTGATAAACTGTGTTCTATTTTTCCCCATCTTTTTTTACTTTCTAATTTTGCCCATTCCACCACCCGTGTTAACACTGCTGCTTCGTAATATTTTCTAAAGTCTGGGACATTCAGACCCCCCTCGTCTTTTCCCTTTTGCAAAGTCTTCAGTGGGATTCTAGGTTTCTTGTTGTTCCAGATAAATTTAGAAATTAAAGAATTTATCATTTTAAAATATAGGGGGGGGGGATATATATTGGTAATAGCTGAAATTTATAAAGGATTTTAGGTTGAATAATCATTTTTAAGGCATTAATTCTTCCTAACCATGACAGGGGCTTTGTTCTCATTCTCCTTATTTCTTCTCTCAATTCTTCTAGAAGGGGGATATAGTTTATTAGGTAAATTATTTCTATTGATGCAGTCAGTTTAATCCCTAAATATTTAATTTCTTTTTGCCATAGAAATGGGAATTCTCTCTTAATGTCAAGTTCTTCTCTCGGATTTATATTTACGTTTAAGATTTCTGACTTGCTTGGGTTGATTTTAAAGTTAGATAATTCTCCGTATTCCTGTAAAGCCTTTAACAAGTTTGGCATGGAGATTCGTGGGCTGGATACATAAAACAGAATATCATCCGCGAATGCGGCTGTCTTATGTATTTCCCCCTCTATCTCAACCCCCTTTATATCTGGGTTTCTCCTTATCGTCTCCAGGAGTGGCTCCAATGCCAGAACGAACAATAGGGGGGACAGCGGACACCCCTGTCTAGTCCCATTGTTCATTCTGAAGGCTGTTGATAGTACCCCATTAACTCTTACCACTGCCTTGGGGCTGTTATATAGTGCCTTTATCCACTTCAAAATTTTGGGACCAAACCCCATTCCCCTTAGGGTACCCATCATGAATCCCCAGTCTACTCGGTCAAAAGCTTTCTCAGCATCTATTGATAGGAGTAGACTGGGGATTCTACTCTCCTTCATCCTCTGAAGCAGTAATAATGACCTTACTCCATTATCTTTTCCTTCTCGCCCCTCAATGAATCCCACCTGATCTGCATGGACTAAGCTAGGCATTAACTTCTTTATTCTAGCGGCCAATATTTTTGCGAACAATTTAATGTCCGTATTGAGTAGTGAGATCGGTCTATAGTTTGAGCATATTGTATTCTCTTTTCCCTCTTTCAATATCGTGGAGATTGTCGCAGTGGAGGCCTCCTCGCTCAGTCCATATTTTGTACCTAGTCCATTATAATATGCACATAAAATTGGGGCTAGTATGTCTCCAAACTTTTTTAGATATTCTATTGTATAGCCATCAGGCCCTGGACTCTTTCCTCCTTTGGTCTCTTTTATTGCCTGTATTACTTCTTGGACTGAGATTGGATTCTCCAATTCCTGCGCCAATTCCCCCGGTATTTTAGGGATATTTGCTTGAAATATATAGTCTTTGATTTTTCCCCTTCTCTTCATCTCTTGCTTTTCTGTCTCTTTTTTTCTCACGGAATATAACTGCCCATAATATTCTCTAAAAACTTCTGCTATTTCCTTAGTTTTATAGACCGACTCTCCCTCTTTATTTAATATTTTCTCTATATAATTCTTCGATCTTTTTTTCCTCAATATCTTTGCTAAGATCTTACTATTTTTAATGCCGCTATAATATCTCTCTTTATTAATCCTATTATATATCGTCCTCATTTCCTGTTCCATTAATTCCCCGAGTTCCTCTCTTTTCATAGCCAGTTTATGTAATAGGTCCACTACCTGTCCACTTTCCCTGCCATTTGCCTTTTTATGTTCTTGCTCTAATCCATGGATTTCCTCCCTCAACTCTCTACTCTTTTTAATACCTTCTCTCTTCCTATTTGTACCTAGTGAAATATATATCCCTCTTATATAAGCTTTATGTGTCTCCCAAATAATATTTTCCATATTCTCTTCATTTAAATTAGTGGTAAAAAAAAACTCCAATTCCTTTCTAATTATTTCCTCTCCCTTCTCGTCCAACAGTTCCCTATTCAATTTCCAGGAAAAAGGAGATTTCTGAAATCCTGGGATTTTGATCTTCAGGCTTATTGGAGAATGATCAGACAATGTTCTAATTCCTATATCTGTGGATATCACCTCGTCCAGAACCCTATGTTCCACTAACCAGTAGTCGATCCTTCTGTACGTCCCGTGTACCGGGGAATAGAACGAGTAGTCTCGTATCCTTGGGTGCATAGTTCTCCACACATCCATAAGCTGGTACTGATATAGCCTGTGTTTTATTATTCTCCTCTGCTCCTTCCCAATCCCCTGCACACGGGACGAACTATCCATTTGCGGATTCATACAAAAGTTCATATCTCCAGCTATAATTACTCTTCCTCTTTTAAAATCCCATAATTTCTCCAATATTCCTTTCAGAAAAACCGTTGGACTTCTATTTGGGCAGTATATGTTAGCGAGGGTATAGTCTACTCCCCATAGTTTCCCCTTCAGAAAGAGGAATCTACCCTCCGGGTCGACTAATCTTTCTTCTATTTTATAGTATACCTCCCGTCCTATACCGATAGCTACCCCTTTTGAGTTCCTTGAGTAAGAATCTCCATAAAACCACACCGGGAACCTAGGGGAGTATATTCTAATCTTGCTTTCGTATGATAGATGGGTTTCCTGTAAGAACACTATACCCGCTTCATATTGTTCTATTTCTTTCAGAATTTTAAACCGCTTTGCTGATTCATTTAGCCCCCTAACGTTATATGACAAACAATTAACTATAGACATAGATTTTAGTCAGGCTGGTTTCTCCTCTTTTCTCACTTAACGAGGTTCTCTGCTGTTGGGTCTTCTTTCTCCCCCCACCCCTCCCACCCCCCCTCCCAACCTCCTCCCAACCCTCCCAGACCCCTCTTTGGTCCTTGTACCTATATCCAGAATATATCCCCATCCTGGAATATGTACCTCACCCCTTGGGGTGAAGCTCCAAGCCCGGCATTCCGTGTCCCTCCACTCCCCCCGGCCTTGAAGGCCCGGTAGACATAGGGGGGGAGAGGAGGGAGCAGATAGTCCAGGGAGGCTCTTCCCGTTTCCACCCATACCCACATTAACTTTTATTTACTTTACCTCTCCCATCTCGTTTCTTTTGTTTTTTTATTATTTTAACCAATAAAGATTTTATGTATAGTATGGTATTATATACCTGTAAATGAATATAATTTTTTCTATAAACACGATTGACAGTATGATGAGCTAATGATTCCCAGGTCACCATGGCAACCCGTACACAAATTGCAGCTTATAGCCCATTACGTTTGTCACATGGTTTAATTTCCCTTTGATAAAGTCACGTGACCTGTGACGCAACACGTCGGGAGGAGCTGGTGACAACACTTCTGGGTGTGTGTTTGCTGAACAAGCTGGATGTATAGTGAGGAGGGAAGCTACGTTACTATGTTGATCGTTCAATTTGCGATATACATTGAGGCAAATGTAAGTGCTTATTTTATACTAAAAGTAGGCAATCAGTGTAATAGCAATCTTGTGCAATGATGTTATGTTAATTACTCTTGAGAATCAATTTATCCTGGAGAGGCTGGATTGCTCTTGGAAGGGTCCTGGAGATGTGGTAACACTGTGTCCCAGGATCGGAACACATAGAGGCTGACCACTATAAGGATTTTGTATCTGAAAACTCTTGGAAGGTGAGCAGGCAGTTCACACTGAGGTGGTGGTGACTTTCTTTCTGCACTTTTTTTCAATTTTTGTTTTTTATGATCACGGTCTAAGGACTTTTCATTATAGAATTTATATTTATATCAGAGGTTCTTTGCAGGAATCAGATGTCTATGGACAATTTATTATATGTGGTTGTTTCTTTATTTAACACTGTGGAACAGTTTTCTAGGTTCTAGCGCACTATTAACCAATTGTTAATCCTATTATATGTGGTATTAGAGCACACCAGAATAGTTGCAGCTGAATTTTTTATATTGAGTTTACGATCAGTTGTTTTGTCGGCGAGATGGCACCCTTGCATAATAGCTGACGGAAGACATTTTTCTGTCAGATTGTGCCTCGCACTGGCCAGGCGTGTTCATGTCGGTGTGGGGTGGATTAGTACATGATGGGGGTGGATTATTCAATGATGGGCAGTGCTGCAAAACACATGTTTTTCTGCTATTCTACCTGGACACTTGTGGGGCGTGTTTAGCTAACTGAAGGGCAGGTTTTTCTATCAGAAAAATATGTGTTTAGCAGCACTGCACATCATTTAATAATCTGCCCCCATCATGTACAAATCCAGCCCGCACCGACATGAACATGCCTCAGCAGCGCAGGGCACTATCTGACACAAAAATTTCTTCCATCGCCCATTGTGCACAGGCGCCGTCTCGCCGTCACAACAGCTAAATGTAAAATCGGCTGTTGTGCTGCTCCCTATGGCGTATGCGCCGTTTGCCCTGGGCACTTCTTGATAGTGGGCACTAGCCGATAGAACACCGGTGTTCTATTGATTTGTACCCTCTGTCGAAAATTGCCAGCGTGTAACGGATGGGCACTCCAGCTGCGTTGCCGATCAGCTGGAGTGACATCACCATAGCGCATGCACACATCACAGGAGGATTTTTTTTAACAGGAGTTACCATTTCACGGGCACAATTGAAAGCTATGCAAAGAGCGGTGGGAAACTGTAGATGTCAGATTGTGCCTCACTGTAAAACCGCAGTGCAACAGTGAGGCACAATATGACAAATACGGTGTCCCTCCGCTGTTTGCATAGCATTAAATTGTGCCAGAGAAATGGTATCTCCCATCGAAAAAAGGCTCCTATGATGTGCGCTATGGTGACGTAACACCAGCTGATCGGCAACTCAGCTGGAGTGCACTTGTGTTCTGCGCGGACACTTTGCGCCGGTGGGCACATATCGACAGAACACCAGACTAAGGTCATCTAGAGCCCAGGACAAACATGTCAAACTGCCTCCCCCCCCCCAAGATGCATGAGCACTGTATGTCAGCAAAAATTCCCCCACAAAAACACTGAGCACTAATCCACATGTTTAAACCCTAAGCATCAATTCATCCTCCTCCCAGGAAAATTATGCCCCCCTGCTGAAATTCCCCCTCTCAGCACAAATCTTTGCCCCCAAATCTCCTAAGCTCAAATGCCCCCCCCAAAACAAAAATTCACACCTCCTAGCACAAAGCCACTACCCTTAAAATTTCCCCTCCTAGTACACATCTTAACCCCCCACCCACCTTCAACACCACCTCCCAGCACAAATCTTCCCTCCTAGCACAAATATTCTTCCCCCTCACCCCTCCTCTCAATACAAATGCCCCCATTAATTAACCTTTTTTTGTTATTTCTCCTTTAAGGGGGTGTGGCAGGGGGAGGGTCATATGCCTACATATGTTTGTTAGTAGGTGTCCCTCATTCCTATCTCAAAATGTTGGGAGGTATACATTTGGATCCTTTAAAATTCACCAATCTGGTGATACTTTCTTGTTGGTCACCAAGCCATGATTTCCATACACTGCACTGAGGATAACCAACAAACATGAAACAGCTGCATGCAGTTTGGAATGAATATCATAATATTAGGCTTTATCTGTACTGTAAACTACCAGTTCTGGACACAGAGTTGACCCAGGGAGAATAAATTAATTATTTTCATGGCTTCAACCACTATCCTAAAATAAGTAATAAACTCAGTGAACTACCAAATGGAACCACCTAGCATAATCCACGATTGTGATCTTCAATGGATGCATGACGGCTTTCTGCCCTTTTAAGTGCAGGGACAAGAGACGGGCCGAACAATCTCTTGTTCAGTTCACAGGAGAACTCTCAAGCAGGGGAAAAGTTCTGCCCTAAACAACGAACCCTATTGAAGTCTGTAGGAGCTGAATATGAGAAATCAAAGTGTAATTTTGAAGGCTTATATGCAAGTAATTGGGGTACAGGTACTGCCCTGGGGGAGATGTATCAATGCAAACAAAGTTTTTTCAAGAGCAGTGATTTAAATGATACTTTAAGTGCAACAATAAAAATGAAAAATTCCTTCAAATATAGTGCCTAGGTGGGGTCCCCTTAGTCTACTTGTAAAGTGGAGGATTTGTAGCATACATAGAACATGCATAGAACATGCTGCAGCAAAAATCACATTTCTAAAGAAACAAAATTGGCGACATCCGGCTATTGAAAAAATAAAATTAAGAAAAAAATGGCGTGGGGTTCCCCATAATATGGACTATAGGGAGAATCTCTCACCAAAATTGAGAAAAAAACGGCGTGGGGTCCCCCCCAAAATCCATACCAGACCCTTATCCAAGCATGGAGCCTGGCAGGTAAGAAAAGGGGGGGAGGGCAAGCGAATGCCCCTTCAAACTATACCAGGCCACATGCCCTCAACATGGGGGGGCTGCTTTGGGAACCAAAGCACCTTGTGAAACCCGTGACTTCACCGGCTGCTACTATAGTAATGACATCACGGCAGAAAGGAAGATCAGGTGAAGATGGAAGCCATGATAGTGCACCACTGGAGGGCTTCCTTTTTGGGTAAGTCTTTCATAATGTGCAATGCATACTTTTGCTGTAATTTTTTTTATTTTTTTGCTGTTTACTACCACTTTTAAGGATTGGCAATAATGGTCATTGTAGAAATACAGATAAATGGAACTCATCTATTAATATCTTACCACACAAATCTGAGATATTTAGAAAATCAGTGTGTGAATACTAATAACAGAAATTAAAAATTCTTACTTGGGTGTACTTTAAAAGTGAATGAAGGATAAATTCACCTTTAGGAACATGTTACATGTTCCAACCTTATTCAGGGTGTAATATGTAGCATGTTACTAATGCACCAGCCTCGCCACCCTCCCCCCCCCCCCTTCCTGAGCCCCCACCGTGACAGCAGGCAGTGGATCCTCTCCCCGCATCCACTGTCACAATTTAAACACAGAGCACACAGCCGTGCCATTCGTTCACAGCAATCTGTGAATAAATGAACTACAAGTCCCATCTCCACTGCGGCAGACAACTTGTAGTTCTTAATGAACTACCAGGACACTCATCAGCGCCTTCGTAGTTCACTGACACTTCCCGCAGTAACTGTTTGGCTGTATGGAGGTATGGGCAGACAAGAGCCTGACATTGCATCAACCATTTACTGATCATGGGTGCAACGCTTTACAGGCTCCATGGTAAAAAAAATATATATTAATGCACATTTTTTATTACATGCAAAATCATGAGCATTTACTATATATATATATTTTTACAAATGGTTAACTTAGTCTTTAGTATATACCTTTGCTTTTCTTTTAAATGTATATTTGCATTACATACTGCATAATCTAGTATTTATTAAGTAGCTCAAACTTGAATTTACATTTTTGGGGTTATCTGAAACTGATGATATGAACCAGCTTGCTGATGTTCCCTAGACGACCATAAGCTCCAGCTATGATGTGATATCTTCATATCTGGTATGACGGGAAGGGCAAGTGTGGCTCACTTTCCTAACCTGATTTAGTGGAACGCGTCAGTCAGATGTCATTTATTGAGGATTTATCAGAACATTCCACAATTAACAAGAGTAAATTAAATCTAGGTAACAAATAACCTTTGATCATAAAGCATTGGGCCAAGTTACACATAACATGGGTGATTTAGCACAGTGTAAGTGCTGGTGACTGTGTTATTTTCCTGTGCACTGGAACAAAGTGAGCATCTTTGTTCATTAAACATTGGACAGGTTGAATGTTGTTATCTAGAGCAGCTTTATGTCTTTATACCACAGCTCATTGATAATTAGTGTGATCAGTAAGATGTATATGTAATAATAGAAAATAAAGAATGTAGCATACTTAAGCTGCGTACACACGGGCGGACTGTCTGGCCAACTTAGTCCGTCGAAACACATTTCAGCGGACAGTCCGCTCGTGTGTGGGCTTCAGCGGACTTTTTCAGCGTGCAGTCTGGCGGACTAAGTATTTCGGAATTTCCGTAATATTGTCCGTCATACTTTGGTTTCAGCGGACAATCCGCTCGTGAGTAGGCTAGTTGGACGGACTAAGTATGGCGCATGCTCAGAAAGGATTTACACGGCGAAAGGTTGCATTGCTGTGTATTGGACTTCCTATTTCTAGTCCCGTCGTACGTCTGTACACGTCATCGCGCAAGCTTTCGACGGACTGTTTGTGTATCCGTGTGTGGTCAAGTCCGTTCATTCGAAAGTATGACGGACTGTCCGTCGGATTGTCTGACGGACTAAGTTGGCCATACAGTCCGCCCATGTGTACGCGGCTTTAGATTATTTCACATCCATATTGGATTTTTTTTTCTGTATATGACAAAATAATTTAGATAATAATTATGAAATAAGTATGAAATGAAACAGATAATATATATAATATTTATATATAATTTTGAGCATCTGTTATATACAGGGCCAGGCCAAACCCAAGGTAGAGGAGGCAGCTGCTTTGGGGGACAGCACACAGTAGGTGGGGCGCAGAAACATCCCCGCTATACCCTGCCTGCATTACTGGTCACACACGGGGGATGCAATTATTGATGGCAGCACCTACCCTGCTACTTTTATAACAAGCGATACAAAGGGAGGGTTGTGTGTTAATGCACACTCCTGTGCTTATATTAGCAACCGCACTCCTATTTCTCATCCTGCCACTTATATTGGTGAATCCAGCAGCTGCGCCTGTGTAAATGGAAGCTTCCATGAAAATTGTATTTTCTATCTTGTATTCATGTTTAGGACAATGTTTTTTGATCTGTATTCGGTGGATATAAAAAGTCTACACACCCCTGTTAAAATGTTAGGTTTCTGTGTTGTAAAAAAATTACACAAAAAAATAAACAATTTCAGAACTTTTTCCACCTTTAATGTGACCTAGAAATTGAACAACAAACTGAAATCTTTTAGGTGGAGGGAAGTAAAAATATAAAACTAAAATAATATGGTTGCATAAGTGTGCACACCCTTAACCACTTTCAGACCGGACCATTTTTCTGGCTTAAGACCAGACCACTTTTTGCGATTCGGCACTGCGTCGCTTTAACTGACAATTGCACAGTCATGCGACGTGGCTCCCAAACAAAATTGGCGTCCTTTTTTCCCCACAAATAGAGCTTTCTTTTGGTGGTATTTGATCACCCCTACGTTTTGTTTTTTTGCGCTATAAACAAAAAAAGAGCGACAATTTTGAAAAAAACGCATTATTTTTTACTTTTTGCTAAAATAAATATCCCCCAAAAATATATATAAAAAGTTTTTTTTTCCACAGTTTAGGCTGATACATATTCTTCTACACATTTTTTGGTAAAAAATCGCAATAAGCGATTATTGATTGGTTTGCGCAAAATTTATAGCGTTTACAAAATAAGGGATAGTTTTATGGCATTTTTATTAATAATTTTTTTTTACTAGTAATGGCGGCGATCAGCGATTTTTATTGTGACTGTGACATTATGGCGGACACATCAGAAATTTTTTACACATTTTTGGGACCATTGTCATTTATACAGCAATCAGTGCTATACAAATGCACTGATTCCTGTGTAAATGAAGGGGTTAACCAGGGGGTGGCAGTGTAGGGGTTAAGTGTGTCCTAGGGGCGTGTTACTAACTGTGGAGGGCTGGGCCGTGTGTTAGTGAACACTGATCTCTGCTCCAATCACAGGCAGAACGGGGAGATGCAGTTTACTTCCGCATCTTCCAGTTCAGCCTCCCCGCGAGATAATCGCAGGTATCCCCGTGGCGAGAGAGTCCATGGGACCCGCAAACCGGACTTACGGGGTCCCAACTCGCACCACCTAGGGGCGTGTTACTAACTGTGGAGGGCTGGGCCGTGTGTTAGTGAACATTGATCTCTGCTCCAATCACAGAGAGCAGAGATCAGTGTCACTTGTTGCTAGGCAGAACGGGGAGATGCGGTTTACTTTGTCGGAAAGTGGTTAAACTAATACTTTGTTGAAGCACCTTTTGATTTTATTATAGCACTCAGTCTTTTTGGGTATGAGCAACAGCATGGCACATCTTGACTGGACAAAACTTGCCCACTCTTCTTTAAAAAAAACACTCCAAATCGGTCAGATTGAGAGAGCACCTCTTTTACACAGCCCTCTTCAGATCACCCCACAGATTTTCAATCAGATTCAGGTCTGGGCTCTGGCTGGACCATTCCAAAACTTTAATCTTCTGCTGGTGAAGCCATTCCTTTATGGATTTGGATGTATGCTTTGGGTCCTTGTTATGCTGAAAGATGAAGTTCCTCTTCATGTTCAGCTTTCTAGCAGAAGCCTGAAGGTTTTGTGCCAATGTTGACTGGTATTTTTAACTGTTCATAATTCCCTGTGGGTATTGTGTTCTTTTAGTGATGTGCAGTGTTTTTTTTTCCGCCAAACATATCTTTTGGAATTTGGCCAAAAAGTTTAACCTTGGTTTCATCACACCATAACACACATTTTCCCACATGCTTTTGGGAGACTTCAGATGTGTTTTTGCAAAATTTAGCCAGGCCTGGATGTTTTTCTTCGTAAGAAAAAGCTTCCATCTTGCCACTATAACCCATAGCCCAGACATAGGAAGAATGCGGTAGATTGTTGTCACATGTACCACACAGCCAGTACTTGCCACATATTCCTGCAGCTCCTTTAATGTTGCTGTAGGTCTCTTGGCAGCCTCTCTGACCAGTTATGTCGTTTTTGGTTGTAACGTGACAAAATGTGGTAAACTTCAAGGGGTATGAATACTTTTTGAAGGCACTGTATCTAATGCCTTTGAAATTCTTTTGTAATCTTCTCCTGACTGATAACTTTTAACAATCAGATCCCTCTGATTATATTAAAGATAAAAAGGGGAAAGAACAAAAAAGGGCTGGAGGGTAACCAATCCTGGGACTTTAGACGGTACCAGATAGAGTCAATCAAAACATTCAAATATAAAAGGTTGTTATTGTTATTCACAAAATATAAAAACAAGAAAAAGGCATTGATAAAAATATCAATACATCACAGTGAATATAAGCTTGGTACAAAGCATAGATACATGGAATGTTACCAATCTTACATATAAAACAATGCTGCTATTCTCTCTACATGTTTCGCTCCATCGAGCTTCCTCAGGAGCTAGGTGATGCAGCTTACAGTAAATGCATTAGTGCGCTTGTGGTGAAATTGCTTCTTTGACGAAGTGATTCGATCCGTTGCCAATTGTACAAATAAAACAATGCTGCTATTCTCTCTACATGTTTCGCTCCATCGCGCTTCCTCAGGAGATAGGTGATGCAGCTTACAATAAATGCACATATATACAGATTCCAAGAACTTTGTTTATAAGATCATGAATCTACAGGTCGAGCCAGTAGGGGCTTAAGTAGAGCAGTTGAAATGATGGTGGCCGCTAAATAACACATACCCCAGGGGGCCTGAATGATAGTGAAATGAAACGAATAGAATCAATCACTAATGGCCGGAAGACTTAAAGGTATGTAAAAGATATATAGTGAATATTGTGTTGCCAGTCATATCCAGCCTCATGCCAGTCGAATCCAACCACCAGGCATGTGTATTCTCCAGAGTGTAAAGATTGCCTTTGTTGGGGAGAATCACAAATTATAAAGCATCCACTAAGGGTAAAGTGTCTTCCGACCTGGTAAGATAGAGATGAGACTTCTCCTGTCAATTGCCAAAAAAGGTTTCCGGTGCTTCCCCAGCAGGGAGAGCTCCATATACCAGCCTCCCTTTGCTCTCCCATAGCTCCCAAAAATGGGGAAAATCCCTCCCCACTAAAGCTTCATGAAGCAGTGAAGGTACCACCCTCACTAAATGTGTTATACTGCCCACGGGGGTATCAACCTCAAACACCGCTGTCTGGTAGTTACGAGTGTCCCCATGGATGCAAATGCAAATTACGCCAATAGTACTGGGGTGTAGTTTTGTGGGGTTCACACAATAATTCCTGACCAGGGTCACCGCACTACCAGAGTCTAGCAAGGCTGTGAGTGGCTTTCCATCCACTGAAATAACACACATCCGTTTTTCAATGCAACTCTGACATGATGCAAACAGAGAAATGCGTCTTTTCATAAAAGCATAATCACATTGCATAGGTTCATCATCTATAGGACAGTTTGCAGCAATATGCCCTAATGCATGGCAATGGAAACACCTTATGTGGCCTACCCCCAGTCCTCTTAACGGCCCCAAAGACCTTCTTGGCTTCTTTGGCCAGTCTCCAGGTCTAGGACCCAAAGTATCATCAGTTATAACAGCAGTCTTATCCACCTTCCCCATGCTCTTGAACCCCGGAACAGTCTTACCAGAACCGCTGAGCGATCTTGCATGCCTAGAGACACCGAAGTGGGGCGTAGATGGATTCACAAAGTCCTCAGTGATAGTGTACCTTTCCACTAGGTCCACCAACTGGGTTGCAGTTTTGGGGCCCCCCTGTCGACCCACTTCCTCAGGGCAGCAGGGAGTGCACGCAGGTACCGATCCATTACCACACGCTACACGATCTGAGGGCTAGTCAAGGTCTCTGGCTGCAACCACTTCCTGGTGAGGTGGACCAGGTCAAACATTTGTGAACGGGGCGGCTTGTTGCTGGAGTAGGACCACTGATGCACGCGCTGGGCACAGACTGTTTTGGTGACACCCAAGCGTGCAAGTATCTGTCTTTCGCGTCTCATAGTCCTGGGTGTTATCTGGTTCTAGATCAAACTAGGCCTTTTGGGGTTCTCCCATAGAAATGAGGCCAACAGACCCGCCCACTGCTCTTTTGGCCATCCTTCACGGACAGGAACTCTCTCAAAAGTCGCAAGGTACGCCTTGACATCATTAGCAGGTTTCATTTTCTGTAGGTGGTAGGAGGCACGTACCATCTTTGGTTCCACCGGCACAGGAGGTGAGGGCCCATTTTTCAGTTCCAGTTGCGAACTGCCGATTCATTTCCTGCTGGGCCTCTGCGACTTGGCGGTGCATCTCTTGCTGGGCCACCTGTTGTGCTGCAGCGACTGTGATTTGGCAGTCCATCTCCTGCTGGCGGCATGTTGTGCTGCAGCGGCCTCTGCGACTTGGCGGTTCATCTCCTGCTGGGCGGCATGTTGTGCTGCAGCGGCCTCTGCGACTTGGCAGTTGGTTTCTCGCTGAGCTGCATTAGCCTGTAGCAGGGCCTTTTTCATTTCCTCCATTTTCAGTAATTGCCCGCTGAATCCACCACGTGTGGGGAAATTAGCTCGTGGGGATCGCCTTTTCTGAAGGACAGTCAGCAAATGGGCACTTTCTTAAAAATCTGGCGGATGCCAGGTTATTTGCAGGAGGTTTGCAAAATAAAACAAATAGTAAAGTAAATCCTTGCCATCTGGCGCTAACTAAACAAACAATCTCCTCTCTATACAGTGCGAGGCTGGTCCCCGTCACCCACAAAACAGGCGGAAAAGCAAACCTTTCTTAGTCTAACAGCCAGAGTCCCTCTCACTCAGGTTCCTTTCTGAGTCTCAAAACCAGAGCCCTGCTCTGCTCCTTTCCTGGATATTTAATGTCCAGCTGACTATAGACCTCAGTGGACCCAAACATCCGGACCGGAACCCAGCCTGCCACAGAGGCTGGAAAAACCGGGCTGGATTCCGGCTCAGTCCCTTACAATAGAACAAATGCAAAGTGAAATGTACCTATTGTCCTGTATCTCACCTCGCATACCGTCACAATATATATATATATATATATATATATATATATATATATATATATATATATATATATATGTAGCACTGACCCCCGAAGGACAGGTTGATTTTATTGGGCTTAACGTTACATCTTCACCTTGTATGCGTCTAGGGGTTTCCCGGGGTAGATGGCCCAAAAACTGCAGAGACTGACGACAGATCCACTTAAAGGGATTTTTATTTGCAAAAAGTAGTTAAACAAACAGACTCTGATATAGGATCAGAGGGTTTAGGTGTCCAGGTACTCTTAGCATCAAAGTCAGAATGAAGAATAACTCTCTTACGTTGAATAAATCCAGAGAATAGCTATTCACAGCTGCATCCTCACCCTAATTGGATAGTCCTTCTCTCACCAGGCCTAGCAGCCAACAGGGTGTTTGAGTCAGGAACAAGTCTCTGCCACAGACTTTGCCATAGAACATGTAAAGGAAACTTGAAACTTGTAGAACACTTGTGTGGTATCAGTATATGGCAGCCGGTCTGGCGATACCACGAGATTGGATTCACTTGGGTTCTTCAGCTTCCAGGCTCTTGTTGAGAAGCCAACCCTTGCATGGCCTTCTCCCGAAGAGTCCTCCCCTGGATAACTTCACAGTTGCTGGGCCTCTCCACTAACCGAGATGGCACCGAACCCCCTCCGAAGCCTTCTTTCAGTTTCCTTGCCTCGGGCTAGCCAACCCCGAGAAGTAAAGTCGGGTGGATCCACACCCCAGGCCATGAAAGTCCTGAGGGATGGTCAGGGGGACCAGGACCATGCAGTCAGAACATACTTCTGGACCGGAACCCAGAAACACATGACATCCGCATCTTAAGTACCCCCTTCCAGAAAGCACAGCAAGAATGACACTCCCACTGGGCTGGTTCAGAGAGAAAGTAACCTTAAAGCTCCCAACTAGACTGTGTTTCCATACCTGCCAGAAGTGACAGTGCCCCCTATGGCCAGGCAGAACACCCTTCAGTCCAGTCAGGCTGATGCTGAGGTCAACATTTAGAGTAATCAAACCCAAACCAAACATTACATTTCAAAAACACATAGTGTGTGCTCTTCAGGAGCCAGCGCTATATATATATATATATATATATATATATATATATATATATATATATATATATATATAAATAAATGTGACCAAAATAACCTCCACTTGTGGTAAGCTTATGACAAACACAGTTGGAATCATATCTGTATATCTATGTAAGAGCTAAGGCACTGCAAACCTGGGGTATTTGGGGTAAAATTTGGTGATATCAATACTGTGATGCTCACGGTTCTCCTTGCTGGAATCTGTGACATTAGCTTTCCCTCCAAAAATTGTTTCTATCTTTCTCCAGCATGACGTCAATCTCTTACATGGTCACCATATATTTTTTTTTTAAATGCATTTATTTTTTGGGAAATTGCAGGGATACATAATACTTAATTTGGTATGATGGAAAGTCATATGACATTCGATCAATACAGACTTGATAACTTTTGAACAAAAATAATGCTTTAAGAATATTCAAGCACAGCTTTTAAACCCCTTTCAAACTGGCACGGCTCCGTATTAGCGGTTTTAGCTGCGTTTTACTGTCATTTTTCGGCCACTAGTGGGATGCTTTTAACCCCCTCTAGCGGCCGAAGAAAGGGCTAAATGCGCCCGAAAAGCACCGCTGCCCATTCATTTCAATGGGCAGGGCGGTTTAGGAGTGGTGTATACAACCGCCCCAAAGATGCTGCTTGCAGGACTTTTTTGAATGTCCTGCAAGGGCACCGCTCCAGTGTGAAAGCACTGGCTTTCACACTGGGGCTGCAGGGGAGGCGTTTTTTAAGGCACTTTACAATTGCTATTTTTAGCCCTAAAGCGCTTGAAAAATGCTTCAGTATGAAAGGGGTTTTAGAGTATTCTAACCAGTGTTTTAGCATCTCTTTCATCCTTAAAAACCAACTATGCTCTAAGAAGGGAGGGACATCCAATGTCTTGTTCCACTCACACTAGATGATGGCGGTTGATAACGCATGCCAGCACATATACATTGTGAAAGCAATGTGTTTCTATAGGAACACTGTAGAACAAATGGAATGGCTACAGACCAGGATCGGAAGTCCAAGTAGAAATCTTTAATGCAATAAAATCCACCAAGTCACATGAGTTCCTGTGACTGTGTATGGTGGATTTTATTGCAATTAAGATCTCTACTTGGACTGTCTATTTTGGTGTGCACCCATCCTATTCGTTGTACAGTGTCCTTGGTTGCATTAAAGATTTCTACTTGGACTTAGTATTTTGGTATGCACCTATTCCAATCATTGTAGAGTATCCTTGGTTGCAATAAAGATTTCTACTTAGACTTCCTATTCTGGTGTGCAGCCATAACATTTATTCTACAGTTTTCCTTGGTTGCAATAAAGATTTCTAATTGTACTTCCTATCCTGGTGTGCAGCCATCCTATTTGTTAGACAGTGTTCCTTGTTTGCAATAAAGATTTCTACTTGGACTTCCTACTCCAGTGTGCACCCATCCCATTAATTCTACAGTGCTCCTCGGTTGCAATAATGATTTCTACTTGGACTTCCTATTGCAGTGTGCACACATCCCATTCATTCTACAGTGTTCTTCGGTTGCGTGCCAGGCCTGCACCTGGTTTTGGGTCTGCATATTGGATGCTGTGCACTTACCTGGAGTAGTAGTATACACTCGATTTCTATAGGAAAAGTTCACATCAGTGTGTTGCACTGATGTGCGCTGCCCTGCAAAAAAGGAGGACAGGACCTACTTTTTCTCAGTACAACACAATGCAACGCATGTAAAAACATGTATGCGTACTGCAAGACACAAATGCAAAAGTCAAAACAGTCTATTGAAGTTTCCTTTACAAATAAAGCTTAGTGACGTTAATAAAAAAAGCATTGCATATTTTCATCTGAATGGTTTGCATACTGCTTCTTGTCCATTCATTGCATTCCAATCAACTGCGGTAATTTAAATATTTTTTTTTACGGTTTGTTATATTTTACTTCTAATTTCTCATTAAAAATGTCCTTTCTTTTTATGTATACTTATTCTTTCACTAAAAGGTTTGCATTCAATAATTGATGGCTTATAATTGTAATGTATTATAAAACCCTCATGGGCACCACTGTACAATATTGCGTTTTTCCTGATTTCATTAGTCCTCCTTCTTTCTATTTCGTTTCTCCGTAGAGCTAAAATATTTTTTATATATTTAACTGTTTCAGTTTTCTGAATACTAACATCCTTCATCCTCCAGACTAAGCAGTGCACTCGTATATTTCATGCTCTAAGCAATAAATCATAATCAAGACTCATTGTTCTGTCTGACTCTTACCACGTGCTGGTTTTTGGATAATTTATCATTTTCTGGCATAGGCTTGTCAGTCCTGTTCTAACACATAATAAAGTGGAGCAGTTTTTTTTAAATTTCAGGGTATGTTCCTCTAGGAGAGGTTGGTTTCCACTTTAAAAGGATATACTGTAACTCCCTTGGTTTCCTTTTGATGTTTTCGTCATTTGCCTTTAATGATTCCTTTCTAAACCTGAATGTAGCAGGGAATGCACTCATTTACTAACAGAACTTATTTTCCAGATAACCAAGCCATCTATAGGCTCCTGTGGTTTTTAATAAGAGTAATCACAGCAGAGGTATCCTTTCCTATACGTCTGATATCATCAGTGATGCAGTAAAGCAAAGATACGGGTCGAAGCTTCATACATTTGACCTTTAAAGTTGCAGCTTGTATATTTCTATCCTAACTATTTCCCTTAAAAGTGTATGTAGCCCTATTTTTTGGTCTGGTAATTATACACTTGAAAGTGTTTTATCTGTTTAATTCATGGATTCATAGGTCATGCCTTCCAGGGCCAATTCACTAACCCTCCGCCCAACCTGAAAACTTTTTATTAACAGATTAAGATCAGACTTCATAGCAGTACAATCCACACTGATGCTGGGGCACAGAGACTGAAAATGACAAGCTGCCCATTCTGCATCAGAACATCTTAATATGACATCTAGAGAATAGGCAGTCTTTTTCCTTACCTTGCCAGCAATATTGACCTTAAATTGGCAAACTCTAAGTGCACAGAAAATGACCTTGACAATAGCAGGAACATCAAAAACAGGAACCCAGGCAGATTGCTGTAGCAGGCAGAATGGCAGTCCGGACACAGGATTTATGGGAAGCTGCTTGTTGCTCTTGGAAACGCTTGCACAATAAGTCATGGCCTTTGTTGGCCGTACAGAAATTCAGCCCTGCTTAAAAGTCTTGGACATGTCCAATAAAGGAAAAGGACAGGGTGTGTGCTCAACTCAAAGGGGATAATGGGCTGGGAGAAACTCCTCTACTCATATTCACCAAAGAATGGTTCCATGTCCAAAGAGCAGTTGGTTTATTTTTCACCCAGGATCTAGACACCATACAGGCTGTCCAGTGAGAGCTATTTATTCTTCAGATTTTGGTAAGTAACCATGCCTTGTACCTTCCATCACACGGAAGCCATTTAAAAAAAAAAAAAAAAAGATCAGTGTACACTTATCTAATACCCTTATCCACATTTTATTTGACAATTACCAGGGTTTGTGGTCATATGGACTTTTGAAGACATAAAGATCATTGCTTTCTGAGTTTAGTGAGTCATTCGGAGAACATGGAACCATCTTTCAACACTGTCAGAGAAAGCTGCAGCAGTGCAAATAATACAATGATTTTGTGCCAAGTAACAGGGGAGCTTTTTGTGTCCAAGATCACTGGGCCTGTATCCAGAGAACAGGAAAACTTGTGTGCCAGAGAGCTGAGAATTTGTGTGTCAGAGGAAAACAAAGAGGAGCTTATGTGTACAAATGATACTGTATCTACAGTTGTGAGAAAAATATATGGAATTTTGCATGAATGGCTCCTAAAAATGTGATCTGATCACTTAATTTAAAATTATTAAATGCATACATACACATACTATATATATCTTATTTAGCGACAAGATCATGCAGAGACCATGAACTCAGTCCTTGACCTTCAGTTGCATATCAAGTCTGTCCCTGACCTTTTGTTATGTTGTCATGTGTGCCCGGTATCTGGAGGACTTCTTGGCACTAAATTTAGACTTTTCTGAATATGAGCTCAAGTTCTCCGATCCTGTCAATGTTTCATCATGTTTCTGACTTTGGTTTCCCTAGCCTCAAGGAAATACCAAACCTTATGCATTAAAACAGCAGCCCCCCTACTGGTCAATCCATTAGTAGAGTTCAAGATGAGGACCACGATTACTAGAGCAGAAAATTAATCTGAGTGGATGCTTTGTGTGTGAGAAGATGGATTGTGCAATTAAAAACTGTAGAAAGGAAAAAAAAAAACATTGCTAACAATATGCTATATTACATATTTTCCAGGTTTATGAAAAAAGTTCTATTAAGTGTGACACCGCAGTTTAGCTGAACCTTTGTGTTTGCATAATTATGATACATACCAGAACAGGAAATCTGCAAATTTGTATTTTGACTGACACTTTATGATGTAGTTAAAGTCAAAATAAGAACATTAAAGTGGAAATCAAAGCAAATGTGTTTTCCTATGTGTACTATTTTTTTTGTTAAATAATTGTGGTTTACCTTCCACATTATTGTTCTGCAGCCAGCATTCCTGACATAGCAGGCAATTAATTTCATAATGTTTCATAAGGGCTGTAGTGGTGTAACCCCAAGAAAATTGGGAAATTCGGACACTCCTGGTGGAAGCAGGCAAAACAAATCTTATAATGTCAGGATCATGTAGTAGTTAATGTACATAGAATATAGATAAAGAAACCTCTAGAGCCCATGCAACTGTGGTTTTAGTAATGTTCCTGATTTGCTTGCTTAAAGTGGATGTAAACCCTCTTCTATACCCAGTGAAGTGAACAGCCTCAGATGATACAGAGATGGAGCAAATCTACCTGCATAAGTTTTACATGTATATCTGCTGTCTTCAGCTCTCTATATTCTTTAGAAAGTGAAAATCGTGTTAGAATTTTTTTCTTCCTGTTCTAGCAGTGGGTGTGGAGTCTGGGCATACACTGTGTGCCCAGACTCCACATAGGCAGAGGAACGAAGAAACATGTAGAGCTGTGCTGTGAATAGACAAGCTCTCTGCTAATCTATTTATAGCTCCCTCCCTGACACAAATTCCAGGCTGCTTTTATGTCCCATCTCTGACAACTTGTCCGAAGTTATCATGCTGATAACAGAGGAATGGAGCAGCAGAAAGACACGGGACTTAGCGCTTTGGAGAGAAATACGTGAAAACTACTCACATATGTGCCTAGGTCACATTTCATGAATCGGGTTTACATCCACTTTAATTTGAGCATGGTACTGCCTAAGCCTAATACACACTAATAGTTTTTTATTGTTCAACCCAGCAGGGCTAAACAAAAAAAAACCTGACCGCTCAGGAGGAGCTACAATAATACAATGATTTCCCCTGCTGTGCTATTGTGTTCTGACATGGGGACAGCCCCCCCACCAAAACACTTTGGGAGCCGATCGGCAGACCTTTTTCAGTCATGCCCCATCGACAGAAGCTGGCTGCAGTACACACGGGCTAAATGTCGGCCAGCTACTACCACCTGACATTCAGCCCGTGTGTACTAGGCTCTAAGCCATACAGTTTAACCTTGTAAAATATAGAATTAATGTAATATAATCCTTGTGTGACGTTTCATGTGATTAAATAATTTTAACACCTTGCTAATCTCTCCTCCTAGGCTGCAGATCTGCAGGTGCATGCTGTACACATTTGTAGAATTGTATGCTGCAATTTGGGAGCTGAGAGTCACATTTTTTGTCAGTCCGGTTTGGCCAGTCTGATCTTTGAGTGGAGATCTGAGATGGAGATGTTTGCCCTGGTAGACTAGAGATGAGACATCTGAAATTTAGAAAATGGCTGATGAAACTGTATATATACAATAGATATAGTAGAATACCCTTACGCCTAAGAAAGATTAACAACAAGAATATTGACCTACATTGGGTCACCCAGTTAGAATGCTTTAATGAAGAATTAAGACAATTTATTTGTATACAGTCATTTCTGGGTTGGGATCAGGGTCATCTACTATTTAATATCTTGTGCAATTTGTTTTTGGTATTAAATATGATGGATGTATTATATTGTATATAAAATAAATAGTTATAACTAATATAAACTTGTTGCCCTTAAAGTCCCATTGGAGAAAATAGAAATTGCTATAGTGGAGGGATGGTGGCAATGCCAAAGGGTGTCAAAATCCTCCTCTCTTGAAAGCATAGGCTGCAGATGTTGAGACAGGTAGCTGGACAGTGGGTATATGAGGGCATATTTTAGAAGATGATCTTTTTGTACTCTATGTCGTTATGTATCTAATGCACTTAACATCTAGAGCAGACCATTTTTACCAATAAATCTCTATGATAAAAATTATTTTTTGTAATAGTCCTCATATAGAATGAAAATCCTAACAATAACCTAAACAGAGATGCAGACAGTGGAAATTGTGGTGTCTGCTCACATTGGTAGTGATGAAGACCTCATTTTACTGATTGTCAGTGGAGAAAAACCCTCTTACTTTAGTTGTCAGTGGAGATGGACTCTCTAACATTCTTTGTCATTGAAGATGGACCCTCTAATATTGGTAAATAGTGGGAGAAGGGCCACCTGTGATTGTAAATGCTTAATTTATTAAAATTAAAATAACAAACATGTCAATGATTTTGCACAGAGCAACTCTGATCCTCCTCTTCTCGGGTCCCCTGCCAAAACTTCAGGCTACCCCCCCCCCCCCCCCCAAGAGTGCCCACCTTAGCCTGCCACTTTCTATGTGGGCACTGTGTATGCCCACTCCAGAGCGCCACTGTGTGCATCCATTGACACACAGAGCACAACTCAGCC
>NW_027507718.1:283466387-283491387 GCF_037356315.1 Lithobates pipiens | reverse complement strand
TATAGTCCTTCAAAAAAATTAGCCTGGAGATTATCCAAACTATAATAGTTCAATCTCCCCTGTGGACTTTTCTGAAGTATTCTAAAAGAAATGCTTAAAGAAAGGGTTATTACTTCTGTTATCTCAATGATTAACACAAACTTGGATAATCAGAACCCTGATGATGCTTGTAGTACAGGAGGCTGTCCACTGAGGCACACCTAATTTCAATATGATTTGTAGCATTTACAGTGTTTGCAGGTCTAATTACAAAGCTTACCATCCACAGTTAGCAGTTTACAAAAAGACAGATTCATACTAGGGCTGAAACAACTAATCGACAACCAATCGGCCATGAAATCAATTGACTACTACCTTCACAAATTGATCAATCGGGCAGTAACATAATGGGGTTAAAGAAACAAAATGAGCCCTCTATTGTACAAAAAAACAAAATTTTCACAGTTCTACAGTAAAAATGAACCCCTTATAGTAGTGACTATCTGCTCCTCCTACACCACAAAGGGCCATCCCTAGCCTTCTCAACACCATTATGTTAACAAATGTCCTAGACCTGGCTCACACCCATGTGCCCTCTCCCTCTGGTGCTTCCTGCAGAAAAGCACCACAGTTCACCTACATGGCTTCCCATGAGACACATTCACATCTATGCTCTCTTCAGCCGCAGTATACCTGGAAAGGGTCAGGGACTCCTCCCTCAACGCAAAAAGGTGCCTTTTTGGTTTAACACACTTTAATGGAGAGGCTGCAGAAAAGCATGCAATACGCCCCTGCAGCAACCCGTGTCCTCAAATCTGACCTACAACAAACTGGCCAAAAGAAAATGCAAATCACAGCAAAATCACATGCATGAAAATCAAAAACGCACAGCAAAAAGCACTGCAGAAACAGATCAAAAGAAAACTGCATAGGCATGCACCAAGCTTCATGCTGGCCACACAGATCAACTCTCAGATGAGAAAACATTGACGAAAAATCCATGTACATTCGCTGAATGTAAGATTGTTTGAAATTTAACTTGTTTTTAACATTCTGTTTTTAAAATCAACGTAATTTCTGAATGAAAACCACACACCGCCAAAAAAATTCCTTTGACCAAGAAGTTCCCTATTATCTCCAAATCTTCCCATCACTTTAGTTGAAAACAAACATTGATCCGACCCCATTAACGGTCAAAACAAATTAACCGAACGCTCCCAAAATGACATCCTTCTTGATGGAAGAATTAAACAGTAAACACAGTATACATCCTCTGTCTGCCACTCTGTTCCCTAACCATATAGATGGTTATTTACATTCACCACTGCATAGAGATACTTAAGAACAAACCGCTTCTTTCTTCAAACCCCACATATTAACCAAATCGTACACCTTGCTTTGCCCCAAGGCTATCAACCAATTAATCGAAAAAATAATCGCCCAACCAATCGATTATGAAAACAATCGTCAGTTGCAGCCCCAATTTATACACACAAGATCATTCCGTGCGACTTAGGCTCTGTTTACACTCATGCAACTGGCCAAGCGACTTTGGACACAAAGTCGCATTACAAGTCGCAGCCCATTGATTTCAATAGTACTAGTCCCAATCAATGCAACCCAAAGCTGCAATGACTATGAAAAGGTTGGAATAATTTTGATGGTTCAACCTCAAGCAACACCTAACAAAGATGGCACCTCATCCCTGAAAGTTTGAAACATGAATCAAAGGACAGGAAGGGAAATTAGGGATTTTTGCGGTGCTAATTAACAAAATACAATTAATTGAAGTACAAAGTTAGTAGTACAAAAATTTATTAAGTTTGAGCTTAAAATCAGTAGCAATATATGCTTAAAAGATTCAGAATAATGCAATACAGTGGTTGTTCTCGTCAAGCACACATAGTCCCGACATGTTTCGCATTAGATTGCTTCTTCAGGGGATGTGTGAAAGTTTGAACAAGATCTAAACCGAAAATACAAAGTACAAAATAATAATAAAGTATGTCACAACATTCGTAAATGCAGAAATAGAGGGGAAGGGGAAAGGGGGAGGGGAAACAACAGACACACACACATCAAACCCACCTTTAACCACTACGTTGGTGGTAAAGTAGTGGGATTGTCCACCTCGGGGGTTAGCCACAGCAGTGCTGAATCGCAGGGGGCTAAAAAGCCAACCCAAGAAAACTGATAAAAAAAGGAATATATAGTAAGACCAAATTTGAAATTTTGGGATGATTTAAAGTTCTTTGAGTACCTAGCTTAATTTCAAGGTTGCTAAAATAAAACAACCTTTTGGGGGTGAAGGACCCTCTAAAGTATAAAAATTGAGAAAAAATAGTACAAGGATGTATTTTAGTTTCAAATGTATTACGAACGTCCGGAGCCAGCTTGTCTAACAATTTGCCACCTTCTTTTATCGTTAAACCCCAAACAGTTCCGACATTAGCATGTTAATGTCCCCTGGTGGGATGGTGCCTCACTGTCTGCACAGATGATGGGGAAAACAAAAGAGAATACACTGAACACCTGGGGCCATTTAATGGTTCCCATGAGATAAAGCTTCTGTCCATCTACATATAAACCCGAAAACATCAAGTCCCTTCCCATTTATATATATATATATATATATATATATATATATATATATATATATATATATATATATATACATACATGCACACATACACACGTACCTACACATACTCCCCTATATCCCCATATATACATCCACATATATACACATATTCATACATATAAAACGGGGCATGGAGATTTAATTAGAAGGTCTTCAGAATGGTTTCTTTTAAGCTCTTTGATATAAATATTATATTTCAAAATCGCTGCCACAGTTCCCCCTGAAGTTCATTCTTGAACTGACACCCTGGTTCAGTGATTTTGTACCCACCCACAACAGCCCAGAAGGCATATCAAGTGTGGGTGGTGGTGACAGTGTCCTGGGCACTGGAATAAATAGGTTGGTAAGTATGCTCAATGTGTCATGTTTAGTTCAGTTTTAACCGCTACCCTTTCAACTTTCATTTCTGGTTTCCCGAGGTCTACATTTGAAGTTAGTACTGTGTGATTAGTTAAGTTCCATGTGAACCAGAGTGCTCCAAATTCTAGGTTCATTTCAAGTTAATTGCTGCAGTGGATGAATTTAAGTAATGCAGCTTTGGTTAGGATTTCATGGCATGTTAATTTTTAGGCGTGTTTCCTGGAAAGGTGAGCTTATAGAGGATGTTTTTTTTTTTTTTGAACAATCAAGGGATTAAAAGATTGGTCATAAAACCTGCACAGACGTTGTTTAGATTAGAACATGTCCTGTTTCAAGACAGACTGTACACACAGAGCAGTGTTCATTTTTCCATGGCTGCAACGCAAAGCATCGCGGGCGCGGCATGTGAACAGTCCCCTCAGGCTGTGTAGTCAGCTTTACCACTTGTTTATGAGACCTTGCAGTATCAAGCAGAATTTGTGTTTACAGATTATCACCCTTCCCCACCTGAAATCATGGCAATGTTGCTCATTGATCTGACAAGAGACATTAGAAAACAATGACTGCTGATGTTTTGTTTTTTAAGCCACCTCTTCTCTCCCACCTTGCTGACAATAAGGGTTCTTTCAGAGCTGAGGTGCTGTATACTGGGCTGTGAAAAGCGATCTGTGGTGGATCACTTTTCAGAGGGAAGTATGGCAGCGGCTGACAGGTGTTTAGGAGGTACTTCTGCAGCCTCCTAATCACATGTTTTTGTTCTTTTTACTGTAGCGCCGGCTCCTGACAAGCACGTGCTATTTGTTTTTGAAAATTAATATTCCTAAAACCACAGTTGGGTTTTAGGGCTAATTTTGCTAAATTATGGTCTTAGTGCCAGTCTAGCTGGATTGCACTGAATTCTCCTTGGCCGCAGGTGTCGCTGTCACCGCTGGAAAGTGCGAGAACGCAGTTGAGCTGGATGTATTGAATGCCATTCTTTCTCTCAGAACCAGCCCAGTGGGAGTGTTCTCCTGCTGTGCATTCTGGGAGATGATATTTAAGGTACTGGGATCAAATTTTTCGGGGTTCCGGTCTAGAAGATATTTTCTGTCTGTTTGGTCCTGGTCCTCCTGACCAGCCCTCATGGCCCTCCTGGCCTGGGGTGCGGATCCATGCAATTGCAAGCCTCTGGGCTGGATAGCCCGAGGCAAAACAACTGCAGGGACAGGCCTGAATGGATATGGGGCCATGATGATTCAAAGGTGGTCCGGTGCCATCTCATCTGAGGAGAGGCCCAGCAACTGGAGAAGCATCCAGGGGAGGACTCTTTGGGAGAAGGCCATGCGCAAGGCTAGCTTCTCTAAAGGAGCCTGGAGGCTCAGATGAAGGACACTTTGTGGATCTATATTTATATGGTATCGCCGGACCGGCTGACAGATACTGGTACCGTATGATGGTTTTCTAAATTTGTCTACGTCCCTCAGTTACATTCAAGTCTGTGGCAGAGACTTTCTTTCTCAAGTGTTCTACATTCAAGTCTGTGGCAGAGACTTTCTTTCTCAAGTGTTCTACATTCGAGTCTGTGGCAGAGACTTTGATTTACTTGACGCCCTACAGGCTGCTAGGCCTAGTGAGAGGAGGTGTATCCGGTGGTTGTGAGAATCCAGATGTGAAACGGTAATTCTCTGGATTTCTTCTATAAGAGACTTCCTATTTCTGAAGTCCAAAGGAATCTGAACCTTCTTCCTAACCCTCTACCCTTCATTAAGAGACTGTATTATCTTCTAAATAAATAACCCAAAAGAAGATCCAGTGTCAGTTTCCGCATTCTTTGGGCCATCTACCATGGGAACCCCTAGACGGAGGCGAGGTCAAGAAGGTAACGGTAAGCCCAACAAAAACCAGCAGCTCCTTTGGGGGTCAGTGCTACACTTAAATACCATCTCCCAGAATGCACAGCAGGAGAAAACTCCCACTGGGCTGGCTCCAAGAGAAAATGGCATTCAATACGCCCAGCTAAACTGCATTCTCACACTTTCCAGCGGTCATAGCGACACCTGTGGCCAAGGAGAAGAGCAAAGAGCTAGACTGGCACTAAGACCATAATTTAGTAAAATTAGCCCTAAATCCCAACTGTGGTTTTAGGAATATTAATTTTCAAAAACAAATAGCACGTGCTTGTCAGGAGTCGGTGCTACATAACTTTTACTTAAATTGTCCAATAACAATTTTTCATTGTGGGACTGCACCGCAATTGCGAGCCAAGTGTTCAGCTCGAGGTTGCAGTGTGGTCCTTTGAACTCAATGGGCAAGTTTGACAGGCAGTGCCACCTGTCAAACCCTGTACACCAAGTTTAAAATGCCCTGGCCATGAACAAAAGCATTGTGGCTCCAGCATGTGTACAGCCCTGTTCGGCTGTATTGTTACCATTTGGGTGGGCAGGTGGCAGGGCCAGATCTAGTCTGACGTGAGGGTGCAGTACAAAATGTTAGGGCAGTGTACATGGGGTCTACAGGGCAGAGGATAAGGTCAGCAGTATGCATGGCAGTGTAGAGAGGCTATTGTTTTCTTTTTTTTTAGGGCAGTGCACATGGGTCAGCAGGGCAGTATACAGGGGGTCAACAGGGGACTGTACACAAATAGGTGGGGCAGTAGGGAAAAGGTCTGAGATCAGCAGAGCCAATGATAGGGGTCAGCTAAGATGAGTACAGGAGTTTGGAGGGTGGAGAACAGGGGTCACTGATGGAGAGGCAGAGGACAGGGGTCATCGATGGAGAGGCAGAGGACAGGGATCACTGCTGGCAGGGCAGAGGACAGGGTTCACTGCTGGCAGGGCAGAGGACAGGGTTCACCATTGGCAGGGCAGAGGACAGGGTTCACCATTGGCAGGGCAGAGGACAGGGGTCACCATTAGTAGGGCAGAGGACAGGGGTCACCGCTGGAGAGGCAGAACACAGGGATCCTCACTGACAGAGCAGAGGACAGGGATCACTGTTGGCAGGACAGAGGACAGGGATCACTGCTGGCAGGAAAGAGAACAGTGATCACACTGGAGAGGCAGGCAACAAGGATCACAGATGGGAGGGCAGAGGACAGGCATCACGGCTGGCAGGGCAGAGGACAGGGATCACTGCTGGAGAGGCAGAGGACAGGGATCAACGCAGGCAGGGCATAGGACAGGGATCACCGTTGGAGAGGCAGGGGACAGGAATCACTGCTGGAGAGGCAGAGGACAGGGGTCATCGATGGAGAGGCAGAGGACAGGGATCACTGCTGGCAGGGCAGAGGACAGGGTTCACTGCTGGCAGGGCAGAGGACAGGGTTCACCATTGGCAGGGCAAAGGACAGGGTTCACCATTGGCAGGGCAGAGGACAGGGGTCACCATTAGTAGGGCAGAGGACAGGGGTCACCGCTGGAGAGGCAGAACACATGGATCCTCACTGACAGAGCAGAGGACAGGGATCACTGTTGGCAGGACAGAGGACAGGGATCACTGCTGGCAGGAAAGAGAACAGTGATCACACTGGAGAGGCAGGCAACAAGGATCACAGATGGGAGGGCAGAGGACAGGCATCACGGCTGGCAGGGCAGAGGACAGGGATCACTGCTGGAGAGGCAGAGGACAGGGATCAACGCAGGCAGGGCATAGGACAGGGATCACCGTTGGAGAGGCAGGGGACAGGAATCACTGCTGGAGAGGCACTGGACAGGAATCACTGCTAGAGAGGCAGAGGGCGGGGATCACCACTGGAGAGGCAGAGGACAGGGGTCACTGCTAGAGAGGCAGAGGGCAGGGATCACCACTGGAGAGACTGAGGACAGGGATCACTGCAGGCATGGCAAAGGACAGGGATCACCATTGGAGAGGCAGGGGACAGGAATCACTGCTGGAGAGGCACTGGACAGGAATCACTGCTAGAGAGGCAGAGGGCAGGGATCACCACTGGAGAGGCAGAGGACAGGGGTCACTGCTAGAGAGGCAGAGGGCAGGGATCACCACTGGAGAGGCAGAGGACAGGGATCACTGCTAGAGAGGCAGAGGGCAGGGATCACCACTGGAAAGGCAGAGGACAGGGGTCACTGCTAGAGAGGCAGAGGACAGGGATCACCACTGGAGAGGCAGAGGACAGGGGTCACTGCTAGAGAGGCAGAGGGCAGGGATCACCACTGGAGAGGCAGAGGACAGGGGTCACTGCTAGAGAGGCAGAGGGCAGGGATCACCACTGGAAAGGCAGAGGACAGGGGTCACTGCTAGAGAGGCAGAGGGAAGGGATCACCACTGGAAAGGCAGAGGACAGGGGTCACTGCTAGAGAGGCAGAGGGAAGGGATCACCACTGGAGAGGCAGAGGACAGGGGTCACTGCTAGAGAGGCAGAGGGAAGGGATCACCACTGGAGAGGCAGAGGACAGGGGTCACTGCTAGAGAGGCAGAGGGAAGGGATCACCACTGGAGAGGCAGAGGACAGGGGTCACTGCTAGAGAGGCAGAGGGCAGGGATCTCAAATATGGTGCCAAAGACAGTCACCAACGGTGAACAACACAAAGGCACTAGCAGCGCTTTATTTAAAAAAAAAACATAAACATAAAACTGTAAGTATGAATTTAAAATGTAATACAAAACTAAATATATGTAAATATCAACCTACACACAGTAAGAAACCTTATAGTATATATAATTACTTTTAAACCGAAAGCATAAATACTGTATGTTATTTAAACTCAATTCGTTCCTCTATGGATCACTCTACCTATATATTTCTCATATTCAATAGGCATATATATGTCTATTCATATATTTGGTCGCAATACAAATGCAAGAAACCAAAAAAAATAAAAAATGTGTTACATATACCAGAAACCCAAAAAAAATCCATCAATGTTTCAATAATAATTCATAGTCAGCAAAATGACTGCAAGCACAAAAAATGTAAATAAAAATGTGGCAAGTGTTGATAGCAGATCTTTCAGAATCTCAGTAGTACACCACCACACCTCCTGTGCAAATCCCTATAGGTTATGCACTTACCAGAAGTACCTGGTTCAAAAGCACATCTCTTATCAACAGATGACCGATCGTATCTTCAGCTCTCACATATGACAAGGCATCGGATATATCCCATCGGCTATATACAGTATTAGTCACGACCAGTTTGCAGACAACCAAATAAACCTGTCTAACAGTATGCGTTAATAGCAGGGTTTAAGTTGCACGCAAAATGCATACGTAAGCCACAGAGCCTCATTAGGGCACCTTTATACTGGCTTTTGAAATTTACAAATACAGCAATTTAGAAATTGGTTAAAAGGTTTAGCAGTGAGAAGCACTTGAAAGATAAAAAGTGCATTTTATATACAACTATATAGGTCCGACCAAAATGAGGGACAAATGAGGAGGGACAGAGGAACTTTGTTAAAAATCCAGGAAAGTCCCTCAAAATCAGGGACAGTTGGCAGACTTGTGCATGGACCATTAAGTGCATATCATAAAACATGATAAAGTAACCTCTGTTCTCCTTTTTGCAAGTTCAGTATCAGGGCTGCGCCTGGATAGCTCAGTGTGCTGCTGTAGAGGGATTACAGGATGTTGATATCCAGACAGATTCAAATACAACAGCTAGTTGCATATACCGGTAATATAAATTTACTATATGTTGGAAGGCTGGCCGCAGGCTAGCCTGAATTTGTAGGAGGAGTCTGAGGGCTTTAAATCAATCCTCCTCCATCAGAGCCTTCTTCGGCTCATTTCTGGGTGGAGGCACCGCTGGAGTCTGCCCATCCTCCTCATCACCCCGTTCCACGAGGGGGCCTTCCTGCCTGTCGTTCACACGGGGGTTTCAGCCACCATCAGCTTGGCTCTACGAGGGGGCCGCGCCGTCTGCCCGCTTCTCCCGCTGTTCCGCCGGGAGGGGGGGATTCGGCTGCCCGCCAGCTCCCCTGTCCTGGGGGGGTCTGACTCCACGTGGGGGCCGCTCACTTCTCCCGCTGTTCCGCCGGCTGGAGGGGGGGAGGATTGGCTGCACGCCGGCTCCCCTGTCCTGGGGGGGGTCTGGCTCCACGTGGGGGCCGCCCACTTCTCCCGCTGTTCCGCCGGGTGGAGGGGGGGTTTGGCTGCCCGCCAGCTTTCCTGTCCTGGGGGGGGGGGTCTGGCTCCTCGTGGGGGCCTCCCGCCTGCTTCTCCTGGTTTCTGGGGGGGGGGGGGTTCGGCTGCTGTCATTTTCCTATATAGAGGGGGCATACAGCACATCGATTACTGGTCTCTATATAGGGGAGTGTTGCTGGGACTGATCCGTCTCATATATGTATTGTACAGATGTGACCCCTGACATGTCCAATATAGGGGAGGATTGCTAGGACCAATCTGTCTCATGTATATGTGTGGGTGTGTGTATGTACATGTGTGTATATATATGTATGTATATATATACAGTGGTGTGAAAAAGTGTTTGCCCCCTTCCTCATTTCCTGTTCCTTTGCATGTTTGTCACACTTAAGTGTTTCGGAACATCAAACCAATTTAAACAATAGTCAAGGACAACACAAGTAAACACAAAATGCAATTTGTAAATGAAGGTGTTTATTATTAAAGGTGAAAAAAAATCCAAACCATCATGGCCCTGTGTGAAAAAGTGATTGCCCCCTAAACCTAATAACTGGTTGGGCCACCCTTAGCAGCAACAACTGCAACCAAGCGTTTGCGATAACGTGCAATGAGGCTTTTACAGCGTCCTGGAGGAATTTTGGCCCACTCATCTTTGCAGAATTGTCCTAATTCAGTTACATTAGAGGGTTTTCGAGCATGAACGGCCTTTTTAAGGTCATACCACAACATCTCAATAGGATTCAGGTCAGGACTTTGGCTAGGCCACTCCAAAGTCTTCATTTTGTTTTTCTTCAGCCATTCGGTGGTGGACTTGCTGGTGTGTTTAGGATCATTGTCCTGCTGCAGAACCCAAGTTCGTTTCAGCTTGAGTACACGAACAGATGGTCGGACATTCTCCTTCAGGATCTCTTGGTAGAGAGCAGAATTCATAGTTCCTTTTATCACGGCAAGTCTTCCAGGTCCTGAAGCAGCAAAACAGCCCCAGACCATCACACTACCACCACCATATTTTACTGTTGGTATAATGTTCTTTTTATGAAATGCAGTGTTCCTTCTACGCCAGATATACTTGGACACACACCTTCCAAAGAGTTCCACTTTTGTCTCATCGGTCCACAGAATGTTGTCCCAAAAGTCTTGGGGATCATCAAGATGTGTTGTGGAGAAATTGAGACGAGCTTTGATGTTCTTTTTGCTCAGCAGTGGTTTTCTCCTTGGAACTCTGCCATGCAGGCCATTTTTGCCCAGTCTTTTCCTGATGGTGGAGGCATGAACGCTGACCTTAACTGAGGCAAGTGAGGCCTGCAGTTCCTTGGACGTTGTTGTGGGGTCTTTTGTGACCTCTTGGATGAGTCGTCGCTGCGCTCTTGGGGTAATTTTGGGCGGCCGGCCACTCCTGGGAAGGTTCAACACTGTTCCATGTCTTCGCCATTTGTGGATAATGGCTCTCACTGTGGTTCGCTGGATTCCCAAAGCTTTGGAAATGGCTTTATAACCCTTTCCAGACTGATAGATCTCAATTACTTTCTTTCTCAATTGTTCCTGAATTTCTTTGGGTCTCGGCATGATGTGTAGCTTTTAATGATCTTCTGGTGGACCTTACTGTGTCAAGCAGCTCCTATTTAAGTGATGCCTTGATTGTGAACAGGTGTGGCAATAATCAGGCCTGGGTGTGGCTAGAGAAATTGAACTCAGGTGTGGACAACCACAGTTATAGTATGTTTTAACAAGGGGGGCAATCACTTTTTCACACAGGGCCATGATGGTTTGGATTTTTTTTCACTTTTAATAATAAACACCTTCATTTACAAATTGCATTTTGTGTTTACTTGTGTTGTCCTTGACTATTGTTTAAATTGGTTTGATGTTCCGAAACACTTAAGTGTGACAAACATGCAAAGGAACAGGAAATGAGGAAGGGGGCAAACACTTTTTCACACCACTGTATATATATATATATATATATATACAGATATGTCCCCTGTCTTATCAGGGTAGATCAGGCTCGATCCTTTTGATGGGGGGGAGGGGGAGGTGATCGGCCGCTGCCGGCTCCCCCTCTCCCCTCGCATGTGCAGAGCGCCCACCAATCCTCTTGGTTGGGGGAGGTGATCGGCCGCCGCCGGCTCCCCGTCATGTGCAGAGCACCCTGACATTTCTCCCAGTGTGTGGGAGGGGATTGGTTGCCCCGCAGCTCCTCTCTCCCTATGCACTCTGCTTGCCTCTGCCGGCCTCCCGCCAATGCTGGGGGGGGTGGGGATTGACATCTGTGCCGCACACCTGGTGGGGGTGTCAGTTTTCTGTCCCCTCCTGCTCCTCTCCTCTGGCTCCACCAGTAGGGGGGGGGCGACGGTGCTCTGGGGGTTAACGGTCACTGACATCTTTGCTGCTGTAACAGAGGATGTCAGTCCGTGGGTGGGCAATCACCATTACAGCAGGTCTGCCAGGGTTGCTGCGGTCTCTTGTGAATTTGCTTCTTTGGTCTATGTGTCGATCGCAGCCTGCGTTCTGTCCAGGTTTCGGTCGTAAGTGTTTTTTGTCCAGCATTTTCGGTCACAGCATTTTCTGTCCAACAGTTCTGTCAGTATTTTCTGTAACAGTGTTCTGTCCAGCATTTTCTGTCATAACGTTTCTGTCCAGCGTTTTCTGTCTCAGCGTTTTTTCTGTCCACTTGTCGCTTGCCAGCCAGTTCACCTCCCGGGAACTCTTGCCATGCTCCATGGAGGGGATGCCCACACGCTTCCCGGTTTTCATGGAGGGGCACTCACCCACCTGTTCACCTCCCGGCACTCTCGCACCCCCCTGCATGTCCATGCACCCATTTCAGTCACGGGGTTTATCACGGCACTCAGCCCCAGGTTTCTGTCTCTGCGTTCTTCTGTCATCACGTTCTGTCCAGGGGTTTCCGTCATATCGTTCGGTCCAGCTTTCTGTCAGTTTGTTCGGTCCAGTGTTTCTATCATATCGTTCGGTCCAGCTTTTCCTTTGGTCCAGCTTTTCTGTCATATCATTCGGTCCAGCTTTTTTCCGGCATAGCGTTTCCGTCCTGCATTTCCGTCGTAGCGTTTCCGTCCTGCATTTCAGTCGTAGCGTTTCCGTCCTGCATTTCCGTCATAGTGTTTCCGTCCTGCATTTCCGTCATAGCGTTTCCGTCCTGCATTTCCGTCATTTCGTTTCCGTCCTGCATTTCCGTCATGGCGGTTTCTGTCCTGCATTTCCGTCATGGCGGTTTCTGTCCTGCATTTCCGTCATGGCGGTTTCTGCCCTGCTTTTCCATCATGGCATTTTCTGTCCTGCATTTCCGTCATTGCGTTTTCTGTCCTGCATTTCCGTCATGGCGTTTTCTGTCCTGCATTTCCGTCATGGCGTTTTTCTGTCCTGCATTTCCGTCATGGTGTTTTTCTGTCCTGCATTTCCGTCATAGCGTTTTCTGTCCTGCATTTCCGTCATAGCGTTTTCTGTCCTGCATTTCCATCATAGCGTTTGCTGTCCAGGCATTCCTGTCATAGCGTTTTGTCCTGCATTTCTGTCAGATCCGCGCGGGCTGAGGTTTGTTTCATTTTGTTTGTCGTCCCTTTATTTTCCCTTTATTTTCTCTCCCGTATAACACACATCATACGGTGCACGCTCATTTCTTTGCACGTCTACCCACCACGGTTTGTGGGTATACTAGGCCAGAGGGTTATTGCTACCTGTCTGATTTCTGTCATGGCGTTTGTATGTAGCTTTTCTGTTAGCCAGGGCTCATTTCCTGGTCTGTCACGCCTACAGACCATACGGGCTGAGGTTTCAATTGTTTGCCGTTCCGCAATCTTCTCGCCCGCATACTATACGTTATACGTTGCATGCTTTTTTCATCTCACTTGTACATCTACCCACCACGGTCTGTGGGTACACTAGCCCTGAGGGTTGTTTGCTATCTGTCTCTGTTGTTCTGTCATAGCTTTTCCATTCGTAGCATTATTGTCGTTCGTAGTATAGGTTAGCTGGGGCTCACATCTAGCGTCTGTCACGTCTACGGACCCATACGGGCTGAGGTTTCGTTATTAATTGATTGTCGTCCCACAATCTTCTCGCCCGTATACTGTACGTCATACGATGCTCGCTTATTTCTTCACTCTTGTACGTCCACCCACCACGGTCTGTGGGTACACTAGCCCGGAGGGTTTGTTTGCTATCTGTCTCTGTTGTTCTGTCATAGCTTTTGTTTGTAACTTTCATGTCATAGCTTGATGTTCTTAGTATGTCTGTTAGCTAGGGCACACATCCAGGGCCTGTCACGTCTACAGACCCATACGGGCTGAGGTTTCGTTTTTAATTGGTTGTCGTCCCACAATCTTCTTGCCCGTATACCATACGTCATACGTGTACGTTCACCATACCTTTACTACTACCCACCACGGTCTGTGGGTACCTCAGCCCTGAGTGTTCGTTTTTTACCTGTCTTGGCGCTGCAGGTTGCTCGGGCTCACTCACTACATACACTAGGGTTGTGTCTGCTTTAGGTTCACATTCACGCGCTGTTGGTCTTGTCCTTTCTACACTTATATCCTCATACTTGTCAGGTACGTAGGGGTATTGTTTGGTGTGTTGGTTGTTTGTTCTCTTTTCGCTTGTTGTGTTTTCTTGGTTCAGGGTTTGGGGTGGGTTGCGGAGGAGGCCGGTGCACATTCATCCCTCCACTGTCGCATAGGGGTTCAGTGCTTGGTAGCACCCCATTTTTAGGGGTGGGACCAAACTCTTAGCTCAGTTATCGCCGGGGTACCCCTTTCCCCGCCTCAGCTGGGGGGGGGCAGTATTCAGGGGGTTATTCCCAACTCTGTTCAACCTCTTCCATCCACCAGTGCAGCGCATGTTTCATGCAGGATTCTTCAACCCAGTGCATGCAGTTTCTCTATGCGCTCTTATTTGTTAGTCTGGATGGTGGGGTTCATAGCTCGTTAGGCTTGCACTGAGGTTTCAGCTGCGGCTCCTGTTCTTCTCAGTACACCTTCAGGTGATGTTGGAATTTCTTACAGTGGTTTGTAGAACTGGGGGCAGTGGGGTCTCGGGTAATCAATCTGGCCAATGGTTCTTATCCAGATTTTGCAGTGGGCTTCTCACAAGGCGGGATGGTCTCATAGGTTCATGTTTATGGGTTTCGCTGGGTATTGCATCGGCAATTTGGCCTCATCTGCCAATTCCATGTAGTTTTCGTCAGTTGACCAGTTTTCAGGACCTACAAACTCCTGTCAAGCTGTTCATTTTTTGCGGCTCACCCTCTCTAACCATCAAGGGAGGGGAATCGGGGATGTTTCTCTTTGGCACGGCTACCAATTACCGGCCAGGTTTTCGTGGTGTCTCAGACTTCATGTCTCCTTCCCTTGGCAGTTCCCAGTTAGTGCTCTAGGCAGGTTCTCTCTTACCACTTACAACTTCCCCATCATTGGTATAGATGGGTAAGCTAGGGGTTTGTGGTCATATTTCTGTACCTTACCCTTGGTGTCGGGTAAGTAAGTTGGCCTTCTCTGCATCATTCCGTGGGTCTGCGCTTTCTCCATCCTCTCACTACAAACAGTTGTTCTCACGTCCAGGTTACTTGCCAAACCAGGCTGGAATCCTAACCCCTTTTCTGTTATTCATCTGGTTCCTGGGCAATTTTTGTAGGTCGCGCAGGGGGTCCTTTCTTTACATCAGGTTCATGGGGTGCTGGAGATCCTCCATGTTAGCAGCTACATACGTGACCCCCCTTTTCTGTAGTCAGCCGGGCATTTGCATTTTCCGGACTAAACGATGTTGCAGGCCTGCTTTGTAGCTTTCACATCACACCTACTTTGTATCTTTTTGCCCTCTTTTAGGCATACTGTCCAGCCAGGCCAAGGCACACCTCAGGCTTTGGTAGTTAGGGTCATCGTATTTCCGTATGAAGACTCTGACTACAAGTTGGAAGGCTGGCCACAGGCTAGCCTGAATTTGTAGGAGGAGTCTGAGGGCTTTAAATCCCTCCTCCTCCATCAGAGCCTTCGTCGGCTCATTTCTGGGTTCCCACCCACCCATTCCCCCATTGCTTTCATCATTTCATTTACATTTCATACATTCATTCAGGGTATGCCCTCTTTTAGGCATACTGTCCAGCCAGGCCAAGGCACACCTCAGGCTTTGGTAGTTAGGGTCATCATATTTCCGTATGAAGACTCTGACTACAAATATATTTTATTGCATACATAATAAGATTATATTTTGTTTTTTAAATAACTGTTTGAAGTTCAGCATTAAATATTTTGTCTGATACTGGCTACAAGATTTGCAGATGAGATGGTTTGTGTAAGAATTTAGGGACCTCCATCTGAATTCTTTTTTGCCTTCTGTATCCCTGTAATTTCACCTCCCAAGCCTCTATTATGACCATACAGAAAGTTATGGGTTCTCCCCAATGGAGCCCTAGATAATAATAAATACTCCTTTTTTTTTATTATCACTCTCTCTATCCCCATTTGGAGATATTTATGCAGACTTCCTGTCTCAGTGACCACACAGTAAGTGAGGAAAAATCTCTCAATGGCTACTGAAATAGCATTTAAACCTGACAGGGTTTTTAATCCTTCCACACTCTGTTGAAAAAGGGTGTGTGTTTTAAAGTACAACAAATGGCTATCCTATGTATAACAGTTGACAAATCCAGTTATATGATGCACAAGCCTCATAAACTTCTTTTACCTCCCCTGACTGAGCCTAGACTTCCTACTTGTGTGTCTCATGCATTCCCCTTCTCAGACACTGCAGCTCACAGTGGGAGGGTTTCAGCAACAGAGGCAGTGCTGTCAATGCAAAAAAGCCTTGGGCGGTAATAGCTGTGGCCAGGTTCTGATTGACAAGCTATAGGCTGACAATGCTGATAGACACACCCCCTGCAATATCTTCTCAGCCTACTTTAGTACAAGCAGGCACAGCCTACACCAGAGTGAGAATTCTGCTCTGAATTCAGGAACAGTGCAGCTTCGATGCATCACAGGAAGATGTAATAGCTGGACTTCATTGGCAGACAACAGGTATTTGTGGGACAGACATGATCACTTTTTTTATCAAAGCCTTTCATGCCTATGTAACTATTCTTCATAAATTCACTCACTGGTGTTTCCACTTTAACCACTTGCCTACTGGGCACTTTCACCCCCTTCCTGCCCAGGCCAATTTTCAGCGATGTCACCAGGTGAGCACAGCCTATTGCATTAGGGTGTGCACCCCAAAGCTCAAACACACGTGCCTTTCTCTGCAGCCTCAGCTGCACTGGACAATGAATGAATGGAAAGCACTCTGTGCTGAGCGGCTTCTTGTTCATTCTCAAACTGAAGCATAGTATATACAATTAACTATGCTTCAGTTGTGAATGAACACTGAGCGATTGTGTTCACTGTGTTCATTTAGAAAAGGAAGGCGCTGGTAAATGACATATCTATGAGCCCTTTCCCCCATTCTCCATCCTGAAACATCCACCCGTAGCAGCTGGGGGGGGGGGGGGGGGCGGAGCCAGCAGCATTGCGGGGTGGGGGTGGTAAGGCAAGGGTAGCCCAGGCAGTAGGGGAAATTGGCACTGCATGTAGTGATTTGGGTGTGCCCAGGCATCCTGCACATGCCTATTATGGGTGTCACACTTTGAATGACAATTGAGCGGTCATGCTACACTGTACCCAAATACATTTTTTATAATTTTCTTCACACAAATAGGAACTTTCTTTTAGTGGTATTTAATCACTGCTAGTTTTTTTATTTTTTACTAAAAAAGAGAAAAAAGACCAAAAAAAACCCCCCAAAAAACTGTTTCATAGTGAAAACCGGTATTTAATCACTGCTGGGTTTTTTATTTTTTAAAAAAATAAAGGAAAAAAGACCAAAAATATTGAAAAAAAAAGTTTTTCTTAGTTTCTGTCAGTAAATTTTGTAAATAAGCAATTTTCCTCCTTTACTGATGGGCGCTGATGAGGCTGCTCTGATGGGCACTGATGAGGTGGCACTTATGGGCAATGATTAGGTGGCACTTATGGGCAATGATTAGGTGGCACTAATATGTTTCACTGATGAGCACTGATAGGCAGCACTGATGGGCACTGATGGGTGGCACCGATGGGCACTGGTGGACAGCACTGGTGGGCACTGATAGGTGGAATGTATAGGCGGCAGTGATGGTAAGGACTGATGGTCATTGATGGGTGCCACTGATGAGCAGACACTGATGGACACTGAAAGGCAGCAGAGGCTGGCATCACTAATGAGCACTGCTAAGCACTGATTGGTGGCACTGCTGGTCACTGATTAGTGGCACTGGGGGGCTTTACAGTAATCAGGGCACTGATGATCTGTGCCCTGATTACATATCTGGCTGTTCCTTGCAAGGACATGCCGCTGATCGGATCTCCTCGCCCCACACTGTCAGTGTGAGGCGATAAGAGCCGATCACCGGCACTTCTGTGTTTACATGTGACTGGCTGTGATTGGACACAGCCGATCACATGGTGAAATAAAACTGGGGTGCCAACTGAAATAAAACTGCAATTGCAATAACTTATAAAAATAAATATTATTATTCGAGGGTGGTTACGGATTCCCTCTATTTATTCCATATACCGTATATACTCGAGTATAGGCCGACCCGAATATAAGCCGAGGCCCCCAATTTACCCCCAAAAAAACTGGCAAACTTATTGACTCGTGTATAAGCCGAGGGTGAGACATGCCTGTCCATCCCTGTGTGTGTGTCCGTCCATCCCTGTGTGTCCGTCCATCCCTGTGTGTCCGTCCATCCATCCCTGTGTGTGTGTGTGTGTCCATCCATCCATCCATCCCTGTGTGTGTGTGTGTCCATCCATCCATCCATCCCTGTGTGTGTGTGTGTCCATCCATCCCTGTGTGTGTGTGTCTCCATCCATCCATCCATCCCTGTGTGTGTGTGTCTCCATCCATCCATCCCCGTGTGTGTGTGTGTCTCCATCCATCCATCCCTGTGTGTGTGTGTATCCATCCATCCCTGTGTGTGTGTGTCTCCATCCATCCATCCCTGTGTGTGTGTGTCCGTGTGTGTGTGTGTGTGTGTGTGTGTGTGTGTGTGTGTGTGTCCAGCCTACCTGTGTCCCGAGCCTTTGTCCCGAGCCTCCGTCCCGTGCCTTGCCTCCTTGCCTCCGTCCCGTGCCGTGCCTTGCCTCCGTCCCGTGTCGTGCCTTGCCTCCGTCCCGTCCCGTGCCGTGCCGTGCCGTGCCTTGCCTCCGTCCCGTGCCTTGCCAGGATCGCCGCTCTTCGTCGGCGCCTCGGCGGCCATTGTAAAATTCAAAAGCCGCGCCTCCGCCTTCGCCTGTGATAGGCGGAACACTGAATTTCCCAGCAGCCTGTGTTCCGCCTATCACGGACATCGTCTCATCCTCGTCCGTAGTACGAGGATGAGACGATGTCCGTGATAGGCGGAACACAGGCTGCTGGGAAATTCAGTGTTCCGCCTATCACAGGCGAAGGCGGAGCCGGAGGCGCGGCTTTTGAATTATAGAATGGCCGCTGTCTGTCTGCTCGACACGCTGATCGAGCAGGCAGACAGCGATGACTCGAGTATAAGCCGAGGGGGGCACTTTCAGCCTCAAAAAAGAGGCTGAAAATCTCGGCTTATACTCGAGTATATACGGTATGTATTAACTTGACTATTCCTGTAGTTAGCTAGTCTATTAAAAATCTGATCACATGTTACTGTTAATATCACAATAATATAAGGTTAGCTATAAAAAAAAACACACTGCTTAGTAAAACAACGTCTTATTTATTTCCCAAGAAAATAGGAAGATACTAACATGAAGATACTAAAAGAAGATATTATAAAGCATATAACAAGAGAACATATAGCACAAGAACATCAAAGATACTTATTGCACGGTCTCCTCAGCTGGGCTCAAGATAAGAGAGAGACATGAGGCTCAAAAATGGCAAAGAGAGAGAGCTCTCTGACTCATTCAGCCCTTTTATACTTCAATCCTACACCATCCAGATCCAACCCCACTGCCATCCCATGTAGACTTTTGATAAATCACAGCATTTATGGGGCAGTCCTCCTCAATATATTATATTACTGTCCATCCTGCTGTATTGGCCTCTAGGGGCAGCATTGTCCATGTATCATGTCTATGTATCCTTGGTCAATCTTCAAAGCCTGTTGGTCCTTTGATCTTTGTAACCCACCTTCATCAATTATCCCGGAAGCCAAGGCCATCTTTGAAGCTCGCTTGCATAGCGTTATAACACCAGACAGCCCGGAGCCAAGCTTTTGTGCAGTCTTGATGGAGGTCTGATCTCTTCTTTCAGATATGCTAGAAAGCTTTTATGTGAAACTTCTTACATTCCAGACCTGGTATCAACGAGAAAGAGAAACTCCAGAAATATGATATTAAACCATGTTGCCTTCCAACATACTGCTCTACGCCTGAAGGGTGCATATCACCCTTCTTCAGACACAGTTCCTATGGAACAGTCCATACCTGTTTTAACGAGTTGTGCTTCAGAAACAGTTCCTATGGTACAGTCCATAATGGTCTTAACGTGTTGTGCTTCCCAGCATGTGCCACTTTGCCACTGAGCGACACACCACCATCATTCTCCCGTGACAGCTTGCATGTCACCATTCTGTGTCTTCTCCTTTCTGGTATCTTCATGACGAGGTGCATTATAGGCAAGGGGTGTCCATTCACTCACCATTCACCAGCACACACTCAGAGCAATATTTTAACCAGCTTTCAGATACAGAGTCTTGCGGAGGGCATTACTCACCCATATTATTAACCTAAAGTACACATATGTCACAATATACCATAACAAAAATCAACTCATTACCATAATATATGCTTATATATGTGACCCATCAAATTATGCATCCCAACCTCCTATAACTCTTTACTGTAAATGTGGGTCAGGATTAGGCAGGCTTGCTCATAATGGCCTTTCCTACCGCAATTTTGGCACGTCAGCTTTATTTCAGGGCTCTGAATTGGCAGCAAAGCCTCTAACTTACCGTCAATTCATCCCTCAACTTGCATAGAATATGGGAGACCCTTCTATATAAATGTTGAGTCTAACACATATAACCCTGAAACAATGCACCTCTACCTATTGTTAGGTTCAAGGAACACCCTAGTTCCGTGACTAACGTTACATCGGTATCCTTTAGGACAAAGAACAAATTCATCTATGTCCCAAATAATACCCAGGTGCTTCCTTCCCAGCAATCATCTCTCCACCCAGAACCCAGAGTGAAATATCTTCCCAATATTTCTTGTTCACCACCATGTATTGACCTGGCACACAAAGGACATCATGGTCATGCTTCCGACAAAGGGAAATAACAACCTGCCTTTAGAATCACTTTAATGCCGTGTACACACGATCGGATTTTCCAATGGGAAATTTTGGATGTCAGCTTGTTGGCGGTAAGTCCGACCATGTGTATGCTCCATCAGACATTTGTTGTTGGACTTTCCGCCAACAAATGTTGGCTAGAAGGTTCTCAAATTTTCCCCCAACAAATGTTTGTTGTTGGACTTTCCGATCGTGTGTACACAAGTCCCTCGCACAAAAATCCACGCATGCTCGGAATCAAGGTCTAGCCAGAAGTGCTCGGTCTTGTAAAACTAGCGTTCATAAAGGAGATGCCATGTACGTCTTGTGACCATGTGTATGCAAGACAAGTTGGAGCCAACATCCTGCGAACAAAAATCCCCGGTTTTGTTGTGTGTATGAGGCATTAGAGAGACTACATTGCAGCATAGTTTAGAATGTGAGATCATTCTAAAGTGCATGTCCTCACTCATCCAATAATAAATACTTACCATTGAAGTACTAGCACATAATCCAGAACAATGAGTTACTTTCTTGTTATCGGAGTGAAGTCTAGTCACAGGAGTACAGAACAATTCTGAAAAAACACACAATAATCTGAAGTTTGACCGTTAACAAATAATATTAACCTCCTAAGTGTCACATTAACCATGAAGACAATGCTGTCATGAAGATGTAATATGTACAGCTGGTAAACTGCAGAAGTTTTAATTATGTTCTTAAATCTGTCAGTTTTCTCCGGTTAATAGAAAACTCCTAGAGGCTAGAAGTTAACCATTTGCACCCTGTCATTCGTTGGAAGGGTTAATGTCAGTCAGAGGCGTGAAAGGGGAGTGTAAGAGGCAGTGTCCTTAGGAAACACTGCAGGCTTATAAATAGAGTAAGAGACTAAGGCTAGAGGAGCACTCATACCTCACAGCCAGAGAAGCCAGCTGATCTGTACTTGTGTGCCAAGGGAAAGCTGACAGCAGCAGACATGTGTGAGTCATATACCAAGGAGAAAACTATTGAGATGAGGAAAAAACACATAGGGTAAGAAGCATTTCTAACTTTTGAGACTATTTTATTTTTATAAGGTAATCTATAGCAAATAAAAAAAAAAGTATGTATGTATATTTTTTTTTTTTTTTTTTAAGTTATCAAGCATAATCATAGCATTGTATCCACTTTTGTAATACACCATATGGTATCTAGACGTTATTCATTTAGTATGTGTCTAAACTAACTTACATATGCACAGGGACATTTTTACCATCAAGGTAAGCTGAAAATGGGGACATTTCTGCACTGTTTCTATATTTTTGGAAGAGCTAGACTTTTTCTGAAATGTGTCTTTTTATAATGCTTTTGTTGATCACAAAGTGGTCTTCGGCTTGCCCTAGGTCAGTCTTTTCAAACAAGGTTACAGGGAACCTGAGGGTCCTCCTAATGTTGCTAGAGGTTCCTTGAGCAAGGAGCCATTTCTACCTCTAAGTAACCACTGATAACCATGATCTTTTTAGGTATCTGTCAGGCTCACACTGCTATGACCTGAAAGTCATGTGACTTATAGTGTGACTTTGCCAGGTGACTTCGGTGCGACTTTGAAGCAACTTCAGGGAATGCCTGTTAATCTTCCTCTAATGTTGGATCCAAATCACATCAAGTCCGACTTGGAGGCAACTTCTACTAAAGTCTATGGGCACAAGTCAAGTAGAAATCGCCTTGAAGTAGTACAGGAACCTTTTCTAAAGTCAGAGCTTAAGTAGTACTAATGAAAACAGCTCTCAATGTCTAAAATGGGATTTCACATGTCACACGACTTGGGGTCTCACACATCAGATTTCAAGTTGTGGCAGTGTGAACCGAGCCTAAGTTAGGGATTTTTCATACTGACCACCAATGTAAGGAGCATTCTTTGTACAACCATCAGACAAATGTATCATGAGCTGGAGATATAATATTTATTAACAGTGCTTTCCCAAGACTAGAAAAGTATTTCAAGGGTTCCTCCATGTTAAAAAGGTTGCCAAAGGATTTTGTAGATAAAAGAATGCCCCCATATATATTACATCCATAAGTGGTTTTCTGCCGCGCTTCAGTTAGTAACTCTGAACAGTGTATAGTAGACAGCCACTTAATCGCCCGGTGTTGCTGTGCAATAATATCATACTCTGGTTTAGCCCAAAAGATCTTTGTATAATTCATCCTTAACCGCTTCCCGACCGCCTCACACAGATATACTGCAGCAGAAGGGCACATGCAGGCAGAATCACGTACCTGTAAGTTTCCCTTTCGGAGGCTGGTTGCAGGGGGGCGCACGCGCGCCCAGAGATTTGTGAGTGCGATCGCAGGTCCTGCGGACACGATGTGCGTGGGGATAACCGCGATTGTCTCACAGAGAGGAATGGGGAAATGCTAATCTAAACAAGCATTTCCCCATTCTGCCTAGTGACATTGTCACCGATCACGGCTCTCTGTAATCGGGAGTGGCGATCAGTGTTGAGTCACACACAGCTCCCCCCCCCCACAGTTAGAATCACTCCTTAGGACACACTTAACCACTACAGTGCCACCTAGTGGTTAACCCCTTCACAGCCTGTCACATTTACACAGTAACCAATGCATTTTTAATTGCACTGATCACTGTATAAATGTGAATAGTCCCAAAATCGTGCCAAAAGTGTCAAAACTGTCCACCATAATGTCGCCGTCATGATAAAAATCACTGATCGCCGCCATTACTAATAAAAAAAATAAAAATAAAAAAAATTATTAATAAAAATGCCATAAAAAAATATTTTTTTTTTACCCCAAAAATATGTAAAAGAATATGTATAGGCCTAAACTGAGGGAAAAAATATTATATATTTTTTGGGGATATTTATCATAGCAAAAAGTAAAAAAAATTAATTTTTTTCAAAATGTCGCTATTTTTTTTTATTTATAGCGCAAAAAATAAAAACCGCAAAGTTGTTCAAATACCACCAAAAGAGAGCTCTATTTGTGGGGGGAAAAAGACGCATTTTTGTTTGGGAGCCACGTCACACGACCGCACAACTGTCAGTTAAAGAGACGCTGTGGCGAATCACCAAAAGGGCTCTGGTCATTGGCCAGCCAAATGGTCCTGGGCTTAAGTGGTTAAAGGGGTTGCAAAGATTTGTGTTTTTTCAAAAAAACACCTGTCAATGACCGGCCCCAAGCCCCCCTGTTTTATTTACGTGAAACCTCAAAGTTGTCCCACGGGGATGCGCCGTCTCTCTGCTAAGGGGTACTCAGCTGTTGATTGGATAGATTGATTGCAGTGCAGCCATTGGCTCCCGCTGCTGTCAATCAAATCCAATGATGCCCCCATCAAATCTTTTTTTGCATCTATATTACCTTTTGTACCACTCCCTCCCTTTTAGAATGTAAGCTCTACCAGCAGGGCCGTATTGAACTGTACTGTAATTGTGTTGTCCCCCCTATACATTGTAAAGCACTGCTTAAAATTTTGCGTAAAATTTTGGCGCTATATAAATCGTGTATAATAATATAACGACACAACCGCCGGTGGGCGTTGCCGAATCTTGTATTCGGTGTCTATGGACGACGAATGCTGGACTCGGGGAAAGTGTGCGCAAGGTAACACTCCAGGAGAGCGCTTCTCCTAGGGGGTTATCTGATGCGGAGAGGAGCCGAGAGAGCCATGAGGGTCCCCAGAAAAGCAGGTTCGGGGCCAGTCTGTGCAAAACGAGCTGCACAATGGAGGTAAGTATGACTTGTTTGTTACTTAAAAAAAAAAAAAAAACCTTTAGTGTCACTTTAACTTCTAAGAAGTTGTCAGCACATTCCCCTAAAAAAGAGCTAAAAGTAACATCTGCCCTTCTTAGGCTGTATACAGAAAGGGTTAATGCTTTAGCACAGCTGCACAATACAGAATTTTGCAAGTTCTCGCAGACCAAGCAGAGTTGAGGCATTTCCTAAAACGGTAAAGTTCACTGGGTTCATTTCACTTCTGTACACCAAGTTTACTTTAAAGCAAATGCAGACTTCATAGCAATCAACACATGTAATGTCTAAACCCAAGGAAGGGATCGGCAAAGTTCACTGAGTTTGTTTTGCTCTAACTTTAAAGTTCATTTTAAAGCCTCATGCAGACTGGACATTTTTGCAGCTGCTGCTTTTGGCTTCAGGCAGTTTTTTCTGCACCCAGTAAACTCCCCAGCATGTTATCCTACGTGTCCATGCACACAGGCTTTTATCAGCGTTTTCTGGCTGGAAAAACCCCCCCAGAACTAATGAGTGGTGTTGAGCCATAAGCTTTTGTGGGAGTATAGCTTTGCTAAAAAAAATAAAAAAAACACTAGCAAATGCTTAAAAAAAACTACAAAACGCAGCATAACTCATGTTTTTAACTTGGCATTTTACAGCCAAAGCTACTGGCATTTTTATAATGTCCCGTGTGCATGAGGCCCAAAGAGGAGTCCTTTTTTCATGGCCATCAACAGATGTGAGTTCTAACATATAAAATATGTCAGATGATCTTAATATTTGTCATTTGCTGTTCACGTATGTGGCCAGGGCTTTCACGTAATATCAATTTTGGCTTATCCCAGGCTTACGGTTGGTTCTGTTTGT